>NW_027202604.1:35305785-35540785 GCF_024711535.1 Dipodomys merriami | reverse complement strand
AGATGCTCCCTAGGGGGTTGTCTAATGATATGATCCTTTCCTTCCTAAGCGGCTGTTTACAGATAAGCAGTATTTCCCTACCACCATTCAGAATAAAAAATACACAGATAAAACAGAGTAAGATGGTATCTCTTGGGGAGGAAGCTGGCTCATACACTACAGATCACTATATGAGAAGACATCACCTTCAACATTCCCAAAGCCAACATGCCGGAAGTCTGAAGACAATGTGTGTTAAAGAAGAACAGTGTCCTTCTTTGCCTTCTTCCTTTCTCGCCTCCACCCTGAAATAAGCGAGATGCAAGTCGCAATTCAATAATCATCTTGCCATTACGGGGACTGCACTGACATACAAAAAGTTGCGGTACAGAAGGAAGAGGAATCTAATGTCCCACTGACCACCCTTCACCAGCTGGTCTAACACAAGAGGAACTATCTCTGTGTAAGAAAAGTTAAGTCATTCACGTTTCATTTCCTTTAGTGTACCAAAGTCATTACAGATATATATTAAATTCTAATATTAGATTTCTAAATATTCTCCCAGGTCCCAATATCCCATATGTGTGTGTGTGTGTGTGTGTGTGTGTGTGTGTGTGTGTGTGTGTGTGTGTGTGTGTACACTAGATTCCTCAGAACCAGATTTATTAGGGTAACTGTGAAAGGTTGAGAGGTGGGTTGTTCTTTTGTAAAAATTGATTTTTATCAGAAAAGAAAACCAGTTTACATGCTAATATTTTATGATCTATTCACTTTTGTAACTACACTTGTATTGCTTCAGGAAGACTTCCTGATAGCATCTTACAGTGTGCTATTCACACAGAATGAATGGCTAAGCAAAGTAAGGAAAACGAGAAGGTTTAAGAGTATGCAGAGCTGTGCAATTCAAAATAATAGAGCAAATTTCAGTTGTATACCCAATAAAATATCAGTAGATATATTAATTTGAAGTAGTCATCCTATATGGCATACATATACTAAAAGCATTCTCTCTGTAAATGTAATAGAACTGTGATTCATCTATTGAAATGAGATTGAGACTATAAAATTTAATGAATATTTGAAAGAGGGAAGGGTGGGGCAGGGAGGAATGGGGGAGACAGGGAAGGGGTATGGTTGATCTTTGATCTTTGATCACTATTCATTGTATTCATTAACTGCTTTGTGAACAGCAGCTCTTTTGTATGACTAAAAATTTTTAAAAAAATCAAAAAGTAAGAATGGAAATCAATAAAGTTGGGCTCCAGATTCAGACTTTGTAAAGTTCTTAATCTTCTTTTTACTGGTTGAAATCCATGGGTAAACTGATGAACTCAGGAATCCTCATGAAGTACGCACTGTAAGGAATGACTAACATACCCTATTTACAGGATTAAGTGGGTTACTGTAGGAAGCAGTCTTGTTACTTTGCCAGGATCAATATATTTAGTGTAGTATTGTTACCTCGGACCAGCTTAGTATACAGCCCTCCTTAGCCCAAGAAACAGAATCCGAGACTGGAGATCCTTTCTGTCAACCACTGGTTCTTACAGTGTGGTCAGAGAGTGAGAAACATCAGACGTATCAAAGAGCTGGAGAGAAATTCAAACCCACTGACCCCCAGATTCCAGAAGTGGATCCCAGTGTATTGTAACCCTACCATGAAAGGGATTTGACACAGGCTAAAAGTTGCAGTCAATCGTGCCGTGAACTGTGACATCTATCTGGAAAAGATCTGAGGACATTCAACAAAATATTTTTTCCTAGACCTTTCTCTTCCTCCACTGGAGAAGAGACCACTGGGTTAGCATACTTGCCAAGAGGTTCCTCAACACAATACATTTGAGAATTGCTGTCATTTCTAAAGGACCATTTATTCAGCTTTCTTCCCTGTCCAGAATTTCTTGCCATTGTTTCTGTCATTATTATTTTATATCTATCTCTGGAATCTTGTGTACATAGTACAATCCCACACAGAGTGTTTGCTCATTCAAATAGGTGTCCCCAGTGTCTCATAGAGAAAAAAATACTACTCATGCAAAAATATAAAAAATAAAATACCCCTGTGAAAGTTATTTGAATTTCTTTGTCATTTATTGAGTTTTGATCATTCTGAATAATGCATAGCTAATTTTAATCGTTTGTCTTGCGGGCAGTGTTTGCTATCTTCCATCAGTGGGACAGAAACAAAGAGATATAATTAAATATTTACTTTCCAAAATTCACAGATGTTAATTGGCATAAGGAAAATTCAAGTGACTAAACTTTCAAATGATTTTGTGGGGCAACATGTAACTCTCTCCTTTGGAAGCAATAACATTAAAACTACACTAAGACATTTGAGATAGACTATATTGGTTTTAAATGAAAGCAATGTTAGTATGGGTTTTAGGCATAAAATCATAACCATGGAGCTGTAAAGGAAGCAAGTTACTGAATTAAACTGAACCAGCTACTTTCCTGCATGTGTGTGTGTGTGTGTGTGTGTGTGAGAGACAGAGCGTGCACATATATGTGTATGTCTCTCTGTGTGTATATTGTTATTACTTATTTCAGTTGCTACTTGCTAGCAGAAGACATGTGTAAGATTATTAATTAACTCATTTCAAATTGCTCATATATATCTGTGTAGTATCTCTTTTTTTGTTGTTGGTACTGGAGTTTGAACTCAAGGTCTAGCATTTGCTAGATGGGCACTTAGCAACTTCATGGGCCTGTATTGTACTGTATATTTCTAAGAGATGTTTTTGTGTTATGTCCAGTCCAGTCTGGACCACAGTCCCACGTGTCCTTTCCCAGGTAGCTGAGATGACAAGTGAATACCTACTGCCAGACACTGTCTTCCCCAGTAAGCAGGCATAACACACGCGTTACAAGCTACAGCTACCACTTTAGATGGAGTCTCACCTCCATTTTTCCTGGGCTGGTAAGTTTGCCTACATGCAAACTCCTGATTTCTACCCCACAAGTAGCGAGGATTACAGGCTTAGGTCCTATGCCAGGCTAGATGTGTGTGTACGTTTTAACTGAGGAAATCAACCAGTGGTCTATTATCCCCCTCCCACCATGAATTGTAAAGGAATACTAATTTCTTCTCTTACAATTAACTGTTATTCCTCGGACTTTCAGAAAGCATATTTGAAAACTCATTGCCTTGACCAATGGTGCAGTTACCAGGGATGCTAGATCCTGCACCGTTGTCAACTGCATACCCAAATGGAAAATGCCACTATTATATGGGTTCTTGAAAGCAGTAGTAGGAATGACAGTTAGGTCCCAGCTGATGATACAGGATGTCCAAAACTTAGACATACACAAACTTTACATGTTCAAACAAGTGCACTTTTTCATTAATCCCACACAAAAATAGCTTGGTCCAGTGTGATGCTCTATCAGAGAATCAAGAACTAATGCGAGTGTGTATTGGTTTTGTCAGTAGGAGATCAGCTACTCTTTGCACACCAAGTGAACTAGTCCAAGTCTTCATCAAAGGCAGGGCAGCTCACTGCTCTGATTCCTTTGCTCTGAAATACCTGTGCACCATATAGATACCCAACATGTCAGAAAAGAAGGAAGAAAGGGAGGAAGAGAGGAAGGGAGGAAGGGAGGAAGGAAGGAAGGAAGGAAGGAAGGAAGGAAGGAAGGAAGGAAGGAAGGAAGGAAGGAAGGAAGGAAGGAAGGAAAGAAGGAAGGAAGGAAGGAAGGAAAGGAGGGAGGGAGGGAGGGAGGGAGGGAGGGAGGGGAGGGAAAAAGGAAGGAAGGGAGGAAGGGGGGAGGAAGGGAGGGAGGAAGAGAGGAAGGGAGGGAGGAAGGGAGGAAGGGAGGGAGGGAGGGAGGAAGGAAGGAAAGATTGGAGTGTGGAAGGGAGGAAGAGAGGAAGGGAGGGAGGAAGGGAGGAAGAGAGGAAGGGAGGGAGGAAGGGAGGAAGGAAGGAAGGAAGGAAAGAATGGAGTGTGGAAGGGAGGAAGAGAGGAAGGGAGGGAGGAAGGGAGGAAGAGAGGAAGGGAGGGAGGAAGGGAGGGAGGTAGGAAGGAAGGAAGAAAGGAAGGGAGGGAGGAAGGGAGGAAGGGAGGGAGGTAGGAAGGAAGGAAGAAAGGAAGGAAGGAAAGAAGGGAGGGAGGGAGGGAGGAAAGAAAGAAGAAAGGGAAGAAGGGAAGAAAAAAGGGAGGTAAAGAGGGAGGGAGGGAGGGAGGGAGGAAAGAAGAGTAGTAAAATAGCTCTTGCCCATATCTGCCGAAAATACTACCCAAGAAGTTAGAATTTATCTCCTCTTCTGAAGTTTGCCATCTGGCAGAGAAGTAATCATAAAAAGAACTGAAGAAATTATAGTAATGACTCTAACTTTGTTGAGCACAACACTTTAATTCAGGGGTAAAACCTCTAATTTTTGGTCCTATTGACCTGATGTCAAAGTGCACCTCTACCGTTTTCTAACAGGCTGCTCTGCTAGTGGGAGCTGAGGAGCCTCTTCTGAGGCTCTTTTCCGGATGTATGCTAGGAGATGACACTGGCACAGGTTATTTTCTGCATGCCTATCAGGAGATTAAGTGACACGATCCAGTTACAGAAGTCAGCAAACTGCTTGCAGCTAGCAAGCACAGAGGTACAAGCTGATATTAGTAGTGCAGAAACAAATGAAAAATCAACCCCCCCCACCCCACCCCAGGGCATTGTCTCCAGCTAAATGCCCTTGCTTCAGGACCAAGGACCTTCTTCCATTCATTCTACTATCTGTTCATTAAGGATGAGTGAAATCATATAATACAAATCCATAAGTCCTGAAGTCACATGAAAGGACCCTAATTCTTCCTGATACTCTTATAAAAAACTAATTTATAGATCTAAGATATATCTCCACACCCCACTCTACCCAAGCCATACACAAGGAACATCACTGTAAATAGATAAACCAAGTACCAAGCTAAGCTATAAGCAGGTAAGCGTTAACAGATTTAACAGAGAAGGCTCAGGAATATCAGTCTCTATTGAAATAAGGGAATATAAAGTTCAGGTTGAGTATCCTTGAGCTAAAGTGCTTGAAACAAGCAAATATTGTCTTGAATTTTAGGTAGTTCATTTCCAGATGTCCCCACATATAGTGATGTCCTTTGAGAATGGAACCCAAATCTAAATGTGAAGTACACTGACATGCCATGGGCCTCCTTTGAATATTACCGGAAGAGAATTTTCTGCCCTGTTGTCTGTGTGTTTGGGTTTGGGCTGCGAGTTGACGCAGAGGTTAGAAGGAGCTTCCATTCAGGGCATCATGTCCATGGACAGAAAGCTTTAGATTTTGGAGCATTTTAGATTTCAGATTGTCAGATAAAGCATGCTTAAGATGTCCCCCCCCATCTAAAAATAAAACAAAAACAAACAAAAAGGCCCGCTGAGGTATGAATTCTGGAACCCCCATTTCTAAAAGCTACGTAGTTCTACAGCATTTTTTTCTCTACTCCCGAAAGCATTTTCTGTGTAAATGTCAATCTACTGTCCACAAGCACAATTCAAGAAAACTGCAATATATGTTTACAGAAGTCCTATACAATGAGGAGCACGGGGTTAGAAGCTTTCGGTGCTAATTGAACTGCAGAATGAGTAAGACCCCATACTTGACCTCAGATAAATTAACTTTAAATAGAGCGGTTGAGTCATGATCAGAATGTAAAAATACTAAAAGGTCAAGGTTAAGTACCAAAATGAATGTGTGAGGATTCTAAAGAAGGAGATAAAATATAGGCTAGTGGAGGGTGGAAGGAAAGGCTCAGGGAGTGGATGGCCACCCCTTCTCTGAGTTCTTGAACTGGGGTATGCAATAAAGAGAGTAGGGGTTCATAGAGATTACAAGCATGGCTCAAGTAGTAGAGTGCCAGACTAGAAAGAGTGAGGGCCTGGGTTCAAACCACGGTACTGCCAATGGGACGGAATCTTCTCTATTGCAATCAAAATGAGAACACAACGTTCAGTGGGATACATACAGTGTAAGGATTGCAGGCTCTGGAGGTCAGAAAGATAGGCGTTTGGATGTGCTGGCGCCCTCTGTCTCAGTGTGCCCCATTGCTCATCCTAGCACCTGACTGCCTTTATCTGTGCAACACGGTGATCATTTCTCCTGGCCGAAGGGGAGAACAACATGAATCAATGCATAGTCAGGACCTGACTTGGCACCTGACTCACACCAAGTGCTGGCATGGTCTATGGAGTTCTGAGGGCATTGCTGCTGCTGCTGCTGCTGCTGCTGCTGCTGCTGCTGCTGCTGCTGCTGCTGCTGCTGCTGCCACAGCCCCCTTTCCCAGACTTGGGCATGCCCTTGAAGGATTTCTAGTTTCCTGAAGCTCTTTGTGTAGGCTGCTTTTCCAACCAATGACATGCAATGGAAGAAAAGGTCAAACTTCAGATGTGCTCAACTCCCAGGTAATCAAATACACAGGGGAAGCAGTCATGCCTAGTAACCCTTGTATATGCCATCCTGTGTGCCCAGTGCTTACAAAGGATGGACTCATTTAAGGCTGGCCTTCAACCTACAATCCTCTGGCCTCAGCCTCCTAAAGTACTGGGATTCTAGGCATCTGCTGCCATGCCAGGCAATGTGTGTACCCTTAACTGTATGCTCTACTGCCCTGTGAGGATAGAAAAATCCTTTTGACTCTCCAAACATAAATAAGTACAGGATGGAGAAAGAGAGAGGGAGATGGAGAACAAACAAGCCTGAGATATGGAAGATAAGGGGATGTCCATCTTTAAAAAAAGAAAAATTAATTTGGCGGGCAACAGTGGCTCACACCTGTAATCCCAGCTACTCAGGAGGCTGAGATCTGAGGATCATGGTTCAAAGCCAGCCTGGGCAAGGAAAGTCAGTGAGACTCTTCTCTCCAATTGACCACCAGACAACAAGAGGTGGCACTATGGCTCAAGTGGTAGAGCACTTGCCTTGAGCTGAAGAGCTCAGGGACAGCGCCCAGACCCAGAGTTCAAGCCCCACCACACACACACACACACACACACACACACACACACACACACACACACACACGTTATTTTGTCTTTTATGATCTAATTATCAAGACATAGGAAGCAAACGTCAGGGGATCCAGCCCTGCTCATGAAAATGGGGACACAGAATATTTGACCTAACTATACTGGAAACTGTGGTCTCACTGGGTGAGCAAGTGGACAGATCTCCCCACCTCCCAAATCAAAAGCATCTTTTCTTTCCCAGTGCTTCACTGCTGTTCTGCCTGTCATCCATCCACTGGCCTGTTCTTTAGGAAAAGATGCTCGGTTTTTGTTCTCAGATGCGAATAGGGTGGGTGATGGAACCACCCCGGTGTCTCCATGTGCTGTCGGGACTTTTTTTTTATCTTAATTCTATTATGCCAACTCCATCAAACTTAATTATAGAGAACACAGAGTGACACAATTACCCTCTGTTTTGTGCTTCAGATGCTATATTTTGATAAAATTTACTACATGCTGCTCTCCCTCTGCACACCAGAAATGGATGTGTGTTGATATAAAATGTGTTATAATTACAATTAAAATATAGCTTACATAATGATAGTGTTAAAATGAAATTATGGATGTGTAGAGACAACGTGGCCATGCATTTTGAGTATAATGCATGCTCAGACCAATGCCTGGTCTGGCTGGATGAGGAAAGAACAGCATTTTGGCTAAGCCACCGGGGGCTCTGTAAGAGCATGTTAAGATCCAAAGGGAGCCAAGACATGGTGCATGAGGTGCTGGGGGCATGGCTGGGTGACAGAGTGCAAGCTGGAAAGGCACAAGACGCTGGGCATTCTTCCCATCATCAAACTAGAACTACAGTTGGAAGAGTTAATACAAGATGTGAAATGCCTCCTGAGACTGTTAAAAGAAGGTAGGAATACAGATCATCTAAACATGCTGCTGTTGTCGTCTCTTGAAAACCAGGTAACTGTCCATTTATCTCTCAGATGACAAATTCGCCAACCGAGTTTCGTGAAGCATAAAGTAACCACGTATATTAGTGCATGACCTAAAGAATTCAGAGTTACATCTAATTATGGAGGTGACCAATTACATCGCCCATAAACAATATAAAATATAGTTAGAGCTACACAATCAGAAAGGTGGGAATTTGAAATGTTTCCTTTTAATGTTTAATGTACTCAGAACAGTTGACTAAGATAATTGTGTCAAAAAAAAAACCCCATTGCTAGAATAATAAAATAACATGGTGTTCAGTTTGGCTGAAAAAAACAAAACCATATTTTTTATTTTAGATCATGATTTTTAGCCAACAGTAACTAAGGGCTTTTAGAACCAGCAGTGTGAAGTGTATTTTCCTCAAATCTTTAAAGTAACATTTTATGTAATTAGTGTGTGTGTGTGTGTGTGTGTGTGTGTGTGTGTGTGTGTGTGTGTGTGTGTGTGTGTGTGTGGTGCTAGGAATGGATTCCAGCATCTTGCACCTGGCTGCTACATCCCAGCTTGTAATATTGCCATTTTATGCAATAGCATCTCCTCTAGACCTTTCTCAGAACTGAAGAATTACATATCCAACTGTGTATTTAACAACTATACTTGGAAGTCAAGAAATCACCTGGAATCTTCTGTCTTCAAAAGTGATCATAGAACCCATCAACTTACTCAACCCAAACTCCCTACTTCTGAAATAGGAGGAAGCTTGCTTTTCTAGGTATCTGACCTCCAGGTCTTGGGTCAGCCTATTTTCCTGTCCCATCCTCCATTCAAACCCCAAATTGCTTCTTAGGTCATCTGCTGCTAACTAATATCCTGGCCAAAACCATCAAACCCACATTTATCACTCACACACACACACACACACACACACACACACACACACACACACACACGTGAATGTTTCTCTTTCTATTGCACACTTTGCTGTATTCTCAATGTCCCAGATAATGTTATGTACAGGTCATGACTCATTTCTGTTAATATCCTGCCACTAGCTGCCTGTATTTAGAGAAAACAAAGCAAACTGTTTATCATGATTTTCAAGGCCTGAGAACAGCTAATCTCTGATCTGATCCTCCTTCCAGCTCTTCCTTCCCCTTGCCTCGACTTACCTACAATGAATGTTCTGAGATTCCTCCAACATGCCAGAGTCATTTGTGCCTGAGGACAGCAGTGGCCTTTCCTGCACCCTAAATCCATGCTGCCAAGTTCTTCCCTCCAATGTCACCCGTCTAATCTATCCTGACAATCCTGTTGAAAACTAGAGTCCATATTTATTACCCTGGGTCATTCCCAACCCATCTTCAGCATGTCCTCCATTCTTCTCCTGTTCCTTATCCCAGAATGCTTAACTTTGAACATGACACGGGTTTATTTATAAAGTCCATCTGCTTCTACACATGCCAGTGTGCACTGGGAGCGAGGAGAGAAGAGGAAGAGATGGAGAGAGAAAGCTGGTGCTTTCTCATTGATGTGTTCAAGCACTTGGAACAGGGGCAGGGGCTTCATGAAAATTTCCAGAAATAAAACGTGCAGATGAGAAAACAGAAGTAAAGTTCCCCAAAGTTCTGGAACAAGAAAAGAGTCACAGCAGAATTCAAACCTGAGGCTGGATGAGTTCTGCTCCTGGTATTTCTGCTATCCTCAACCCATAGAATTCATCATTTATTTCCACCAACGCATGAGATGTTTCATCTCATTGGACAGCATAACTAAAGTAAGTATCTCTACCTGAGAGAGAAAGAGAAAGAGGAAAGAGATAGACAAGTAAGACATAGACAGGCAGTCTCTCTCTCTCTCTCTCTCTCTCTCTCTCACACACACACACACACACACACACACACACACACACCAAATACATATTACAGTCCAAAAACAAAAGGAAGCTGGCTGTTGGAGGCTCACATCTGTAATCCTAGCTACTCAGGAGGCTGAGATCCAAGGATCCTGCCCACAGGCTGGGCAGGAAGGTCCATAAGACTCTTATCTGGCAATTAACCACCAAAAAATCAGAAGTGGAGCTGTTACTTGAGTGGTAGAGTGGTAGCCTTGAGCAAAAGAACTCAGGGACAGTGCCCAGGCCCTGAGTTTAGGCCCCACAACTGACCAAAAACTTTAAAAAATGAAAAATGGAGATGAGTGCATTATGTTACCCTAGTCATTTTACAGCAAATTTAGCGATAGTTATTATTTAAGTAACAGTGCCATTTAATGATAATACAATAATAATAAAAGATTTAAAATGTATTCAATACTTGCTATATCCTAAACTGAGTACCAAAATATTTCCATGCATATGGCATACAATCCTAACAATTACTTTATTGGACAGGTACATTTTTACTAGTGCCATTTCAAACATAAAGAAATCGATCAAGTTAGACAGGTAATAAGTAGGCAGTATAGATTTAAATGTACATCTATCTGTCCCATAAATTCAAGGTATATGCCTACACAAATGTTTTTAGAGTTCCTTTGATAGACTGTACTTCCTCCTGAGAAATAACCCCATGTCCCCCCCCCACACACACACTTTAGTATCTGTCTGAATTGATCTCACACAAGATCGTCAAGCTTTAAACATGAGAAACAAGTTGAAATACTATGCCATCTAATAGAAATAGGGCTGCTAAAACAATATGGCAGACATGCTAAGATGTTCCTCGTGGCTACTCGCTACTTTCCATCAAGACCCTGAGCAAGAAGCAGCAGCTGTGAGATGGAGAGGGCTCGCCACCAGAGATGGGCAGGATTCTGTAAATGGCCAATTATAAAACTATTAAGCTGCAGTACTTTGATGGCAAAAGGCAAAAATAATCCATTACACTGAACATTCTCCTACCCTTCCTTCCACGGCCCACACAAACATTAGTGTTGCATTTAGTTGATTGCCAGGCACTTCCTGGGCTCAAGCAACTTGACTTTCAGCAATTGTATGAATACAGCCCTCTCACTTCTCACATCTATCTGAATGATGGATTTCCCCACTTGAGCTTTGTAGAAAGATCAGAGTGAATGAAATAAGGTTTAAGAAAAGCCATCATAATCCATAACGAACAAGAAGAAACCTCTTTTCTCATTGATTTGAAAGAAAAGTCTACTATATATTCATTACCCCATGCTAGGCTACTTCCTGAATAATGGAAAACAGGCATCTTTCATTTAGAAGTGAGAGCTTGGATGTCCAACTTCCTGAGGGCCTATGGAACTGATCTTGTTAACAATGGAAATATGGTATGGCTCTGTATGGATAGAGTTAAGCGAGTGGCAACTTTGATGTCTTTAAAACACTATCATTTCAGGCTAGGCAAACATATAAGTATTTAAAACCTTCTGTAACAATTGAGTTACATGCAATGGTCAATAACCTTAATATGATCAGAAAACTCTTAAGTCTGAACACAGGCAATGCCATTCACAGCTGTACGAATTGGGACTATGAGAATAACCACCCTGAGTATGAAATGAGGATGGAGAGACACATCAATGCATTACCAGGACAACAGGAGTGGCTGAGCATTCAAGTAGTATGTGGTACAGTGGCTCACAATAAAGAATCAATTCTTACCATTACTATTACTACTACCACTACTATGACTTTTACTACTACTACTACTATTACTACTAGTACTGGTGTTATGACAAAGAAATCAGGACTGATTAAAGGTGTCAGGTACCCTGAATCGTTGTAAAGTCATATGCTCTATTTTGACTTCACAACCAAATAATTTGATTCAAGGAACATTAAATAGTAAGCATAAATAAACAGGGATTAGCTGGGAAATATAGGAATGTCACTAAGAATTGTGTTACATAAGTGAAAGATAGGCTACAGGTCATAAAAGTTGGGGATGGGGTCAAGGATGGGAGGGGGTGGATGAATAAAGAGGGGAAAGGAGGCAGAATTCAAGGCACATCCTACAAAACTGAGCAGAGGGCGTTGGACTTGGGAGGGATGGGGTAGAATGATGAAAATGGTGACATTGATCAAGATACTTTGTAATCATATAATAACTCTGTTGTATAACTACTTAAGATGAGAGACAGAGAGCAACTGAGTTCTAAGCTATGCACCAGTGACACACACATCTATAATCCTAATGCTTGGAAGAATGGTAGTAGACATCCAGGCAGAAAGGTTCTTGAGACTGTTTTTCAAAACCAAGCTGAACATGGTGGCACAGCCCTGTCTGTCTAGGTTTGAGAGAGTCTGAGATTGGGAGGATTACATTTCTTGGCGTCTGTGGCTTCCCTCTCCACAGAAGAAACTGGATATGATGATGCGCATCTGACATCCAGCTACAAATGGAAAGCTAAGATAGACACACTGAAACCCAAGCACATGACTGGGCAGGACCCTACTATAAAAATAATCAATGCCAGTCCGCCCAGGTGCCCGGTGGCTCACGCCTATAATCCTAGCAACTCAGGAGGCTGAGATCATAGGACTACTTGTGAAGCCAGCCTGGGCAGAAAAGTCCCCATGAGACTCTTATTTCCAATTAACCACTCAAAAACTGGAAGTGGAGCTGTGGCTCTAAGTGGTAGAGCACTAGCCTTAAGCAAAAGAGCTCAGGGACAGTGCCCAGGCCCTGAGTCCAAGCACCACAACTAACAAAAATTACAAAATAGAAAACAAAGTAGTAGTAGTAATAATAATAACCAATGTCACAAAGAGCTAGATGTATAACTCAGCAGAATAGCACCTACCTAGCAAGCATGATGCCCTAAATTGAAAGCCAACTGTCACCAAAATAAAGGGGAGGTCAAAACACCCTTCTCATGTACATATTGTCCTGAATAAATATTTTCTTTCTTTAATTTTTAAATGCAGACAGCATCACATTGACTGTGCTCATTCACAACGGTCCATTAATTAATTAGTCTGACTATATGTTCCATTACTGTCCTTACTAATCATATATGCATTTCAGTTGCTGGGAAAATGGTTTTGCCAGGGTGCCTAATTGCCTATTTAAAGGAAAGGGGATGAGAAGGGGATCAGGCTTGTTGCTTACTGTACAGAGACCCAAGAGTTTAATGTACTTTGTACTCCATTATGCCATGAAAATGTTTCTGGGCCCTGGGGAGAGCAACAAAAGATTTGCTTTAATGAAAGAAACTGACTACAGTTCCAAACCTATCCCAGAGCAGGCCTACGGGCTGCAGTTTACACAAAAATTATTGGTCCTCTCTCTCTCTCTCCACGCATCAAGATAGGGAGAATGCAATTCCAAGTGCTGCACGTTACTGCAGTCCATGCTGGGTAGAGTGAGGACAATACAGACTCTGGAGCATCCCAAACCTGAGCTAGGGGATCCCGATTTATAACAAATTATTACTTTTCACTTCATCAAGGCCAATCTGTTGAAATCTGCTCTTTTTCATTGCACATGATGAAAAGCAAACTCGACATAGTAACACTTCTTTTTTTTTTTTGCCAGTCCTGGGGCTTGAACTCTGGGCCTGGGCACTGTCCCTGAACTTCTTTTACTCAAGGCTAGCACTCTACCACTTGAGCCAGAGCACCACTTCCAGCTTTTTCAGTGTATGTGGTATTGAGGAATTGAAACCAGGGCTTCACACATGCTAGGCAAGCACTCTACCACTAAGCCACATTCCCAGCGAACATTTGTTTTGTTAAGAAATGTCCTAGTAATTCATGAATGCATCTTGTTATTGATATAAATGAGTTGGAGATGTTTAGATCAACGGGCTTTGGCGGTGTCTCAGAATCGCCTAGCCTCGTTTACCTCTGCATGGCTGTGTACCATAGAAGGTCTCTCCTTGTGTTGGAGACTTCCCACCACCTCCTCCTGAAGTGGGTGTCGCAGTATGGTGCCTCCTCAGTGTAGAAATTCCAGAAGGAAGAAAGGACTTTCCTATTCTTCTCTGAGAGAAGCATCCTGGGGAGGTTTCTGATTGGTGTCCACAAAGCCAGATGCTCACTCATGAACCAATCACCTGATTCACTGGAACTGGGCTACATAAGTGCCTCATCCCTGGGACCACACACATGGACAGGCTGTCATTTATTGGCCAGCTTTCCCAAAGAGAAGTCCAGCCTTGTCGCATGAGACAGAATAAGACCCCAGAGAACCAAAAGTGATCACATGACCTCACCATTCTCCTCTCCTTCCCTGTGTTGTGTGACCATCCAGTTAACTAATCTGGAAGTTCATGGCCCTCCCACCATTTATGCCATTGGAGGGTCATCTGAAGGCTATTATTAACCAAAATAGCTGGATGAGAGTATTCCTGACAAACTCCCTCAAAATCCTTGAAAGTTTAAAGTGAGAAACTGGGATGGCAAAGTCTTGGGGATGTGTCAAGATCTGCCAAGTTTTCTGCGAGTTAAACTACTACAAGCTTAGACACTTTTAGAAGCCACATTGTTGAGGACAAAACAAAAATCTGAGGAGCAAACTGAAGCCTAGAAAAAAATAAATTATTTATTTAGGGTAATTTTATCTAGTGAGTGATGAGATTGAGCCCAGAGCACATTGTATAATCCGTAAAGGGTCTTTGGGACCCAGGCTATAACCTGTAGGTAGAGAAGAGAACACTTGTGGCTTGTTCAACACTGAGTATCTGTGCAGTGGAAGTTGATAAAACTACCTTTCCATTGTTCTTCAAGCAGATAGCATCCTAATTATATGGACTGTGCATATATAACGTATACATGGAACATCTTCAAATATAGTACATGTGTGTCTTCACTCCTTCCCTTTCTGCTCTTAAAAAAAATGCCCCTTAAAAATTCCCACTCACCATCTGTTAGGTAAATTTCCTACAACACAGTAAGCCTGGAGGCAGAGCCTGTTACACAGATTATTTCAAAGGGTGATGGCACCTATCTTTATGCCATTTGAAAAAGAGTAGGTTACAGTTGCTTCAAAAAAAAAAACACCTCTACTATAATAATACCACATTTCCCCAGGAACCAAGTTCTATTCTATTATGAGGGAGGGGGGGATATAAGCACTCATGTATAAAATACTATTTCAAAAGCTTACTTCATAGTTTCCATGCATGCAAGGAAAACACTGACCAATTTACAAATGTGTTTTATTTGTCCACAAGCTCAAATGTACATTCTGTTCTAGTCAAGGGGCTATTTCTTTTTTACCCAATCTGTGTTACTTTGGGGAGAAAAGAAAGACTTCCAACAGATGCCATTCAGTTCCCAGACTATGGCCTGGACAATGTCACTCCCTGCGCAATGTTGCTCATTCACAATCGCGGTGCAACAAACGTAATTTATACTCTCAGAGTGTTGGTTCCCATGTCAGTAACAGAGAAGTCTTGAGTAAAAGCATTCCCCTTTCCTTCTCCCTCTAACATCGCTTCCTTATACCCAGAATATAGTGGTCAGGGGAGATTTAGCCTTCAGTTAGCATGTTATATAACTGCTTCACTTTAAGCCATCCCCATTCAGTAATTATTTTTTTAAAAAAAATATGTTGCTCATAGTCAATATTAATTTAGTTTAATCTTTCTTAGCATTAGGAGAGCATTATTTTTGCTCTGGCTCAGAAATAAATCTCCAGAACTTCCTCCCTGATGCTTCTTTGGGGCTGAAAAATGCACTGCAGGTCAGTTGCAGTGATTTAATTCCAGTTGGTAGAGCCCTGGACACATGCTAATTTCATTACCCTCAAATTCCTGGATCTGAAAGACCCCACTGGAGATGATTCCTGTTGTCAGTCTTGTCATTTAGTAAGCTATTCAGCAGGGGATACAGAGGCTAGAGCTAGGAAGGACTTCCTCAGTTCCTGCCTCTGACCTGGCGCACCAAAAGAGAATTCCAAGTCGAAGATACTATTCACATCTCAGTACTCCTCTTTACCCAAGTCCTCTTTTTCGGAAAGGAACTTCATCCCTGGGCTGGGCTCTGCTGGCAGCAGCCACAGCAATCTTAACATCTATTATTCTCTCATTACTTCCTGGGGCCCCCTCTAGCAATCAGCAACCCCCATGGAGTCCCTCCTTCTTGCCAGAGGCTCATCTGAAACCATACATTTATATCTCAGATGATCAGTTTGGCATGGTCCGCCACAGCCACCAGCCGCAGCCTGAGAGGAAAGGGAAAAAAAATCACTGTAAAGCCTGCAACCCAACCATTTGACAGACTTTATTTTATATAGGACAATTTTAATTGAGCTGAACCTTGGAATCCTAGATGGGATTTATCAGTTATCTACTCCCCCGCCCCCTTACCCCTCCATTCCATTGAATGCACCTATTCACAATGGGTTGGTGGAGTGTTATTCTCTCCTGCAGGTTGACAGAAACTGGAAAACTAGGGATTGGAGCTCCTAAAATCACAGGCAAAACAAAAAGCCACTGTATCTCTCTGTCTCTGTCTGTCTGTCTGTCTCATTCTCTCTCTCTCTCTCTCTCTCTCTCTCTCTCTCTCTCTCTCTCTCTCTCTCTCTCTCACACACACACACACACACACACACACACACACACACTTCTACATGAGCAACGGTTAACCAGGATAGCACACCAACCATTTATCAGCAGCTTGCAGCACAAGCTACAAGTTGGTGCATTTGTACTACTTCCAGCCTCCTCTCCACAAATGCAGCTGAAAACTGAGGGCCCTCAGTTCCCCTTCAATCCCACAGGAATAGCTGCAATTTGCAAATGAGAGGAAAATGACAGTGTTTTTTCTCGCAATGGTTTTAGTCCAAATCCACCCTGCTCACTCCCATTGGCATTCTGCTCTTCCTTTCCTCTCTAGCTCAGGGAACGAGGGAACGAGTGTACGATCAGCCATTTGTTTCCTTGTAAGTTGACTGAGATTCAGGCACTAGAAGGAGAATCCTCCTCCCCTGAAATCACATTCAGCAAACACAGTTTCTAACCTAATCTGTAATGGCTTTCTTGAGTTCAACATTTTTTTTAAAGACAAGCAGGCCTATCTATCTGCAGTCATGACAAGGCTGTGAGTGAAGAGAGAAATAGGCAGCTGGATAATTTGTAAATTCTAAACCCATGGTGTGCCTCCTAGGGCTCAGTGGGAAACACTAGCTCCCCTCAGCCTGCACACTGCACACACACACACACACACACACACACACACACACACACACACACACACACACACACACAGTGGTTCTCAGGGCGCTGAGTCTGAGCTCATCTTCTCTGCAGAAAATCCCCTCAAGTTGTCCCGCTGTAGGCTCAAAGAAGAAAGGATTGCTTCTGAGTTTTGATTACAAAATCCCCAGTTCGGTGGGAAGTCTGCCTCCAAAGCACTTCGTGGGTTGCAAAGATCTACCTAGCTCTAGGCATGCTGCCTCAGCAGGAGGCAGGGAGACAAGATGGGGGGCGGGGGAGGGACTGGGAGCTATATAGCCTTGGATGTGCTCCCCTCCTGCTTGAACATAAACTTTGCACTCTTGGTGGTGATGGGGTAACGGCCTTCCTGAAATCCACCCCTTAGGAAAAGCCCTTGAGAGGAAGCAGGTTCTCCAGGGGTGGGCAGCAGCATCAGGATTACCTCGCACCACTGGACGGGAGATGAACGCGGTCTGGGCTACCTTCACCCAGACGGAGGAACCTTCCCTTGGGAAAGGGTCATCTCCAGGCAGAACAGAGGAATCAAGAACTTGGGGGGCCGGGAAGAAAGAGGAGGGAAGGCCGAGGGTGATACCAGGAAGAGTGGGGTTTACAAAAAGGACAAGAAAGAAAAACACAGAGCCAAGCTGACAAGAGACAGAAGCACCCATAAGGGAGAGACTGGGAGAAGGGAACTACTATCGCCTTGACCCTGAAACTCCATTTCGGAAGCCCCAAAGCTATCCATTTCTATTCAGTGCAGCACGGGCGCATGAACCAAGGCAAGAGAGCGCCGCAGCAGAACCCACCGCTGGCTCCCCAAGTCCCGATCCTCCCATCTTTGCAATCGCCCCCCACCCTGACCCCAGCTCCCCCCACTGCCCAGCGGCAGGGGTGAGGGGGGCGGCCGATCTTCTCCTCCTAGGCTCAGAATCAAACCTCTCAGCTCAGAGTCACCACTGGGATGGGGGGTCGCAGGAGGCAGAGCGGGGCTAGGGAGGAGGCAGGGGAAGCAATTTGGTTGTGCAGTTCGCATGAGCTCATCTCAGGGCTGAGAGGAGGGCGGCTGGAGCGGCAGAGAAAACTGGAGCCAAATGCAATTTAGAGCCATCCACCACCTGGGGGGGGGATCAAGTCACTGTGCCCCACCTTGGGAGGGTCCCCCTGCCCTTCCCGCCCCCCCCCCCAGGATCTCTACAGGTCAGAAACCCAATCCGAAGGAAAGAGGCAACACGAATGTCCCGATCTAGGTTAAAATAATAATAATTTCAAGCCCTCAATGGAAGAAGTGACGGAGGCTAAGGTCTTCTGGAAATGTTTCCAAGGAGTGGAGGTTTCCCAGGTGCCTTTGGTGTGGGGAGCCGCCGGAGGAGGAGGGGGGCTTGGGAAATACCCAGTTCCAAAATATCTTTTCATCTGGTTTTCCACGGTCCAGGCACCCAGCCTGCTCTCCCTCCCCGGAAGCCTAGAGCCACTTCTTTTATAAGCCTGTTTGCACACCATATTTCACTCTAATGCAAACCTATTTAAATCATCGCCTTGTTTTTCGCAGATTGCTTCTGGTAAATGGGGTCATAAATCCCTGGTGTCAGGTAGAAAGGAGTGGAGCTTGAGGGAGTGGGGTAGGGGTGTGTGGTGAGGGAAGAGATGCAAGAGGAACCAACTAGAAGCTGGGAAAGAAGGGCGCCTTGGGTGGGGTGGGAGGAATTGGGCAGGATCTCCAGGGTGGAAATGCGGACCGGGGAGCTGGCTGATCCGAACTCGGGGTACCCCTCCCCGGGAGTCTACACCAGCCTTAAAGACCATCTGGGGAGCCACACCAGGGGAGGGAAAAGGGGGAGAAAATACAACCCTACCTGGAAAAGCCTCAAGATGTTGGCTACCATGATGGAGACGGAACTCCCCGAAGCCCCGATCACTCCAACTACTTTCTCCGGCTTGACGAAAACCGGGGGTTCACCGTTGGTGCAGCGCACATCGGAGGTGTCCTTCTGGATGAGCGCCTGGACGAAAGTGAGCGACTGTTCGAGCGCATAAGTGTCCCTGGAACAAGTGTCCAGGATCCGCGCGCCCAGCGTCACGTTGGGCAGCAGGTTGGGATCGCTGTTGATCTGATCCAGGGCGTACAGCATCGCTTCCAGCCTGTGGATCCCGTTCTCCCTCTTGATGTCCCCGCAGGGCACTCCGCTGGGACCCTTGGCGTGCACCGGGAACAGCCCCCCGAGGGTGACGTCCCCCTCGATCCGGATGGAGTGCGGGGCGTACATCTCCTGGCCGCGCGCCGCCGCCGCCAGCGCGCACAGCAGCACCTCCAGGACGCAGCAGGGGAAGTTCATCAAAGTCAGGACGCGGAGCTGGACCATGCTGCCCGGGCTGCGGCTGCGGCGGCGGCAGCGGCCCCGGGAAGGGGACCTGTGAGCTCGCTTAGGTCCGGAACTCCTGGAGGTGAGCTCTTTCTAGGGGGAAGCCCGGGGTGGGACTTTGTGCCGTGCAAGATCGGTTGGGGGGGGAGGGGGGTACCCGAGGAGGGGCAGCTGGAGAGAGGGCGTGTGTGATGGGGTCCCCCTCCGTAGCTCCTGCCAGCCTGGGGCGCCTGAGCGATCTTGGTTCGGTTCCCCCCCTCGGGCCAGCGCACGGCGCGCTTGCTCGCTGGCGCACGGGCGCTGCTCAGCTCGCTGGGGCTCGCCAAACCAGCCCAGCACTGGGGAGAGGGCAGGGATTGCTATCGCTTTAAATGGTCGTTCGGCTCCCTCTCCTCCTCCTCCTACTCCCTCCCTCCCGCCCTCCCTCCCTCCCGCCCGCCCTCCACCCCTCCTAGCTCCCAGGCTGGAGCTGCTCGCTCTCTCCCTCTCTCTCTCAGGCTCTCCCCACCCTAGCCAGCACCGCCCTCCCCACTGGTTTGCATCATCACGCAAGGAGGGGCTGCGTGCTGAGGTTGGGGGGGGGGAGGGCCGGGTGGGCGCCTGGGAAGGGGGGGCAGGTGCCCCCCTTGCTCTCCCCCCCTCCGCAGGGGGAGTTTCGTTGTCCCCAGGGGATCTAGGGATGTCGGGTTGGGTTACCGAGCCGGGCTGCGGGGTAGCACAGTTTAGGAGGAAGCCTCCGCTCAGCCTCCACCCACACCCGCGTTCTGGGTACCAGCGGCACCAACCCGGGGATGATGTCTAGGGCCGGCTGCTCCCCGTCTTCAGAGGCAGAGCTCTGGGGCCCACAGTTCTGGGGATCCCAGCTAGGGGGACTGGGGGGGGAGGAGCTGGAGGGAACTGGGAGGTGGAGAGACTTGGGGAAACCCCAGTCTTCCTGACTGGCACATCCACCTGTGCCCGTTTTATTTGTTTTTTTTTTGTTTTTTGTTTTTTTTTATGACGAAAAGCGTGTGCTACATAGGACACGGGGGTCCCTGAGTCCCTGACTCTAAAAACATCTTTTGCCTTCTGAGTATCTCGTGGGGGGCCAGGCACCTAGGCTAGCCTGTAGGAAGAAAGCCCAGGCCTCTTTGAAAACGTCCAAGCAAGGATTCCATCCTTGATCTTTGGGGGCTAAATTGACCTGGGACCTCCCTCCCCCCCCAACCCCCACCAAAACTGTGGTGGAAAGCTCAGAGACATCCCTTTTTCCTTTCTTTTGTCACCAGAGATGAAAACTCTGCAGCTGGCACTTTCTTCTGTAACTAGCAGGGACAGGTGGAAGGCTCCCTCCTATCTATTTGCAGAAAGGATTCTGGGCTCCTGACAGGTTCCCCCCCAACCCCCAGAGGAAGCAGCAAGGAAGAGATGATGGGTGTGTGGGTGGGTGGGGCTCTCAGAAATCTCTCCCTGGATCTTTCTTTTTCTTTGCTCTGAACTTTCTGGGGCCAAGGCAGGATGTGAAGGCAGAGGGCCTGGCCATTAGGAAGCTCTTCTTGGAAGGGACTATGATTCTGCCAGCCCTGTCCAAACTGAGCTCCTTAAAGCAACAAGTGGCCCGGATTCCAACCTAGGGAAATTTAATGTTTCCCCTGGAAGTGGGTTCAACTCTTGGTGAGGCTTTTTGGCCTTAGAGGGTAGAGACAAAATCAGAGACCAGGGTCAGTCCTTCCATCCTGTTGTATGGCCCTGCCACATGCTGGAATGTTGCATAGTGTCTGCCAGCAACTACCTGTGCGCCCTTGGCATTTCTGTTCTCCAGTATGGGTTTTACTTTGTCCCATCTGGAAAATGATGAGATTGAATTGGATCCTCTCCAAGGCATCTTTTTGCTCTCAAGTCTTATTAAAATAGCCCATGTCCCTTCCACCATGTTCTTTTTGGTCCAAGGCTTTAAGTTCGTATAAGTGACAGGCTCAAGATGTTCAAAGATCACCAACACTCCTTGATATACATATATACATACATATATATGTATATATATACATATATATATGAAACCATCTTCCTATACTATCATAGGCACAGTAATCCCTGATTTTGTAGGAACAAGATTGTTGCTGTCACCCTTCACAGAACCATGCTGTAATTCATAGCCAACTCAACGCTAATACCCAATGTGGATATCCATCATCTTCAGATATGATGTCTGAACTTTGTCCAAACTCGCACAACCTTATGCCACAGTGGTCCTTCCTTCTTCCTGCCGGCCCTGATTCATCCTGCTGTTCCATATTAATGGAGATATTTAAATCTCAAAGTAAGAGAGAGAGAGGAAAAAAAACAATATAGATGGAGAGAGACACCAACGGACAGACAAACCAACAGGTTGGGCTTTCAGTAAAACATTTGAGCTCCTGGTTAGAAGTCACTGGAAGGAGTGCCTTGTACTCTCCCAGTTCCGTTTTCCCTCTATCACTGGAATTCTAAATTACCCACTTCTGACTGAGTGATTTTAATATGTTTGATCAAAAGAGGGGGATGTCTAGAAGCAGATATCCTACTGAAGTAGCGTCTGCTAATTTGGAAGGGGAAAAGGAAATAAACAACAGAAAGGCATATATGGGGACAAAAGCCATAAGATACTACATTCACTCATTTATTCATTTACTTACATATGTATTCATTTATTGAGGCTTTAACTAACATGATTTTTTAAAAGAATATTATCTAGTAGGGACTGGAGGTGTGTCTCAAGTAATAGAACACTAACCTTGAGTAAAAAAGCCAAGGAAGGAAACATGAGCACTCGGGTTCAAGTCCTAGGACCAACACACACACACACACACACACACACACACACACACACACACACACACACACACACACACACACACACACACACACACACACACACACACACACACACACACACCAGTACCTTAGGTAATCTTTAATAAAGACTTATTATCCTTATTTTATTTTTAAAGTTCAGGTTGTGTTTTAGGAAACTGGTGACCAAAACCCTCAGCGAGGTAATAAGTAATGCCATGTGATTTTTCACCTGTTGTGGTCTTGTGTTTTTCTTTCCCATCCTCATTTCATACTGGCCGTTGCTCACTCAATGTTTCTTGGCTGGCAGTTGAATGCTGCCATTTGCTGAGTTCTGTCGGCTCTGCTCAATCTCCCCTAACATCTGGCAGCCGCCATTATCTTCCTTGTATTGCAGCCATTTGTGTGCCTGTCTCATTTTCCTTGCTCCATTCTGAGATCCTGTAGGGCAAGGGCTGGGCATGATTTATCTTTTTACCCAGGGCAGTGTTTCCGATGAGATGATGTTATGTGTCTAAGAAGCACTCATGTGTTGAGGCAATCGGAGCTGGTTCTGACATTCTGCCTGGGTTTTCTCTGACAGTGACCCGCACCTAAAGTAGGCAGAGCAGCAATGGTGGCTGATCAATGACTGGCCTTTTAGCTCGTGCACAGTTTCTGGAATTAAAGGATAATTAATGTGGTCTGAAATATTTGGCTTTCCAAAAAGTTCCAAGCCTGGGAGAGTCCAGACTCAAGGCACGTGATCCACTTTCACGAAAGCTTGGCTTGGTCATTGTGTGGAGTCCAGGGCTCGTTCCTGGACCAGTAACTGTAGTCACTGCCTTGGCGGACGGATGGCAGAGGCACAGGGCCTTTTTTCCTCTAGCTAGTGACTAGCACCCCATGAACTACCTCGAAAGCAAAATCAATCCGTTACCAGAGTAACTAGAAAGTGATGCTGAGCTTACACAATCATCATCCATTCAGGACTTATAGAATCACATTCATCTTTATGTATTAATCCAGTCACTTCACAGATGGTATGAGGTTCCCGTCCTCCTCTTCTTCCCTCCTCCTCCTCCTTCTCTTCCTCCTCACTTTATTTTTCTTTTCTTTTTGAAAATATGAACTGAAAACCTCTGTGCAAGCCTGGCTCACTAGGGCAGTCTGGTGATAGGTTTGAATGGAGACTCTGATTTCAGGCACACATATCACACATTATAAATTGTGTTCCCAAGCTTGGTTCTATTTAAGGAGTCATCTATCATCCATCTTTACTCAGGGCTTCACAAACATGTCTAACCAAAGTTAAGATCTCAGTCCTAACTCCAATTCTTAGGATTTTTGCTTTCTTAGGTCTTTGCTTTCTTATGTCCTTTATTCTTCCATTGCCCATTATCTTCTGCAGGATATGTTTCTATTTCCCCCTGTGCTTATTTAAATCTAATTTGTAATGTGCAATGCAGTTCTCAAGGATTGCTACTAATTCTGCTAATGCACTCTATTGTGTTCTTCCTGCAGGGACTCAGCCATTACTTTGAAAGACAAAAATCTGGGGTGGGGTAGGAGGGGTGGGTAAGAATGTTAAAAGGGGTGATAATGATCAAGAGGCACTGTGTTCATATACTGCTCTGTTGAATGGCAATTCCTTTGTACAACTACTTAAAGAAAATAATGTATATACATATAGAAAGAAAGAAAGGAAAAGAAAAGAAAGAAAGGAAGAAAGAGAACAACATCTCACATTTACATCACACTAGGAATTCGAGTCATTTTTTCCTGTGAAAGAGAAAGAATATTCTACTTTATGCTACACCTTTACATAATATTTATTTGTGTTGCAAATTTAGTTGTGTTGCACCCCTGATGTACAGATAATCAGAGCTCAGAGCCTGTGAAGGGTGTTTTGGGACTGGACCCTCTGTTTCTAGTAGTTATTTTAGAGAGGCAAACCATCAGTACACAGGGCAAAGTTGATAGGAATTCCCAAAAGTATTTCCTGGGCTCTTGCCCAGTGGTCTGTCTGTGGGCACACACAGTAGGACACCAGGGATTTCGTAGCCTTCACTAGCTGCCTGAAGATGAAACAAATACACAGAGAGGGGCTCTTGCATTCCTCATCCAAAACAAACCCAGCGCTCCACCTTTTAATCCCCATAAACTAAGAAATATGCATTGGTTAGAATTGTGTTACTTGAGTTTTCTGTTCCTTGCAGCTGAACACATGCAAACTTATTAAAAGTATTTATGTCACCATTAATAAATATGCTAATGCACTTATATTAAGGTTGCCTGCTATGTATGAATGAAGAATATTACCAAGAGCTTACCTTTCCCAAGTACTTCCTGGGTTCTGTGCATTGTGTATGTAAAAGTAATCCTTATGCTGTCTACCTATGGCATACGTGACATTATTAGTAACAGGGTTTTTGGTGATCAGGAGATGGGGGCACAGAAACATGAAAGGAAGTTATACTATAATAAAGGCCCTGCCCTTTGCTTTGCTCCTGTGGACTGCCTTCCTTACTATTTCCTTGTCTGAGGAGCTCATGTCTCAGGTCTGGCCTCGAGATGCTCTGTGCCAACTCCCTTGTGGTCCTACTGTCCTCACCTGTCACCTCCTGCAGGTCTGCTGGTCACTTGCATGCAATGACTGGCCAGCCACAAGGAAATTCTCACAACCCAACTCAAGAACCCAGTCCCCAGGTTTTTTTCTTCCCTTAGCTCCACAATTCCATGTATTTCTCCTGTTTACACACAAGGACAACCTCTTTATCCTGCCTTTTGGGCAGAAACCAGGAACAACTTTGGGACAAATTGCTGTTATAAAAACAAGTGATTCCTTAGTTAACTGCACCCCAATTATCTTTTACATTGCTCTTCTAAAAGCTTCATTGCTCCTTCCAGAGGTGCGAGTCCAAGCACAGAAAGGACTTGACATAGTTACCAGGCAAAAAGGAGTCCCTGTTTGAAAAGTTTCTAGATGAAACTTGTCTTGAAGGTCTTCCTCTGGAGACCTCCTGAGCCATTCCCTTTGGAAAGCACCCTTCCCATCTCCACAAGTTGAGATTGAACTGTCAGTGAATATGCCACACCACACCTGGCCAAACCAGGTATGGCCGCACAGCTAGAACTGGCTACACTGAAACCTCCTCTTTGCCTGGTAAGCAAAGCGAAGTCAAGATAGTCCAGGTTGAGTTCAGACCTGTCAGACTAACATTCAGAGTGGGTATGTCTGGTCCTCTTGATGTGGCTACAGAACTTGAGACTATAGCACAGAGGTCAAAATCACAGTGCCTTCAAACACCCAGTTGAATAAGAGCTCAAGTTAAGACTTAGGGTTGAAGCCGGGTACTGGTGCCTCACACCTGTCACCCTAGCTACTCAGGAGGCTGAGACCTGGGGATTGAGGTTCAAAGCCAATACAGGCAGGAAAGTCCGTGAGACTCTTATCTCCAATTAAAAAACACCAAAAAACTGGAAGTGGCGCTGTGGCTCAAGTGGTAGAGTGCTAGCTTTGAGCTGAAGAGCTGAGGGACAGCACCCAGGCCCAGAGTTCAGGCTCCATGACCCAAATAAATAAATAAAAGACTTAATATTCAGACCACATGACATCATCACTGTGTGGCACATGCCTGTGATCCCCACTTTGAGAGTCTGAGGCCAAAGGATGCCAAGTTCAATGCCAGCAAGAGCAACACAGGAAGACCCTGTGTCAAAAGTAAAGAAAGGAAAAAAAGGAATGCAGAAAAGCAGAAAAGGAAAGGGAAGAGGAGGGAAGGGGAGCAAGGAAAAGGGAAGGAGAGAGAAGGGGAGGGGATGGGAGGGAAATTGTCAGGTAAAGAAAGCCAGTCAGTCCATATGAATGCTATCTTCTTGATACCTCATGTGAATCTGTGATTAGAACCTTCTGCATGTATCAAATCAACTGAGAGCAATTTGTAACACTGTGATTAGTGAACATCTACTATGTATTGGATACTGAAATGGTCAGTAAATATAGCAGAGACTTAGTTTATTTCTATACTTACTAGATCTTTATGTTAATAATATTATTATCCTAATTTTGCATGAAAATAATTTTAACAACCAACATTTATCAGGCACTTACTTCCACTCTAGCACTCTTCTAATGATTTATTCATGTTGATTTATTTAATCCTTATGGTAAATTAAAGACTTATTTAATTAAAGATTTATTTAATCCCCTATATATGAGGTAGGTATTATGATCATCCTCTCAATTTTTGTGATAAAGAATTTAAGCCCAAATGGTGTTTAAAAATAGAGCCAGGCAGTCCCAGATCTCAGATCTGAACTCAGAAGGCCTATCTCCAAGGTCTATGTTTCAATTATCCTGCTGGGTGACTTGTGGCTACAGAAGCAGAGCTCACACTCACATCTATCTGCAGCCATACTTGTAATGAGCACACTCTATTTCTCTACGATGTACACTAAGTGTTGGTCCACATCAGCAGGTGTTTCCAGAGCTACTCCACGGAGGAGCATGTTCAAGGTAAGTCCAGTACATTATAGGCACCCAATTATATGAACACTGCCTCCTTTTCTTTCCCACAACTATAGGTACAGTCTACATAATAGGCAGAACATGGGTTTGGACACAGTAGCATACATCTGCTACCCCAACTATGCAGGAAGTTGAAGCAGGAGTATAGTAGTCCAACACCAGTCTGGCCAAAAGTATGAGACTCTAACTGGAAAAGCAACTACAGCCAAAAGGGTCATAAGTATGGCTCAAGTAGTAGAGTGCTGAGGCACTGAGTTCAAATCTCAGAAGTGAAAATAAAAGCGGTAGAGCAATTCTTTCTCCTGTCAGTCTTTCCCAGTTTCCATTTCTTGATGCACGCTTCTACTGTAACTACCCTGCACCCTCACCCAGAACTGCTTCTTTGTCCTTTTTAAAACTCTCTTCCTGGGCCACATCCTGCTATAGCTTTTATGAGCCAGAAACACAGATTCCACTCCACAGTCCTCACCTCAGAAAACCCACCATAACCCATGAGCACCGGAATCTGCTCTCCTTGCTGTGGGGAGAGAGCAGAGGAGCAACTCTGTGGCCTCTCTTTCCTCCAATCCTTCTATGTGAGGACTTCCATTTCCAGCCATGATAGGCTAACTGGGGGCCAGACTTCCCCGTCCACCTGCTGCCACAGAAAAGGATCCCTTGGAAACATGTGGTAACCAGCAGCTCAAGCCTGTGATTCTCCAAAGAGGGGGAACCACAGAGGGGTGCTCTCTGAAGGTCCTGACCTCCTGCTTGGTGTCACTGTCCAAACTCAAGCTGTGCACAGTTAATAAAGAAATGGGAGGAGACAAAGATGAATTTAAGAAGGGTAAGGAAACTGTTATTTGCAGAGAGAAAAAAGGTCTCCCCACCACACACAGAGATGCACACTTGTACACACAAACACACACACACACACACACTCACATGCAGCCAGAAAATAATAGAAGGTTCTTTTGAAGTTGAGTCAAACATTAATATGTTAAACACACACACACACACACACACACACACACACACACACACACACACACAGGGTGAAACACCAGGAAAACAATAACAGCAACAACTGGAGAATGGCAGCACAGCCCACACAGGCCATGAAGATATTTGAGATTTGAGCTTCCAGAGTGGAGAACTCAGAGCTTTAGGAAAGATTCCCAGGAGGGTAAACTCCAGTAGTAGGGCTCAAAAACTCCCTCAAAGGAAAAGTAGGAGAAGCAAGCTTAGGAAAGGTTACGTGGACGTGCAAGTAACTTCACGCCTGGCAAGACAAAATTGAACAATTTTTTAGAATGACAATAAAATGCCCACACCTTTGCTACAGTTTACATAATACAGAAGCCAATCCATATTTTAAGACCATGTATAAAACTGGGGCAAACTATTCAATTGAAATTGAATTTGTAAAGATAGATTCGGGGATCCTTGTGTAAACTCAAAACAATGACAAAGTAGAAGACTATTAAAATTGTCCTAAATCTATCCTGTTACACAGCAAGGGGTCTTGTGCACAGGCTATTAAGCTAACTAATCAGATGAGCTAAACAAATACAGCACCTCTAAAACCACGTCTGTTGTAGAGTGAGTGTCACTTGAAAGGGAGAGCGAATAGAGAAGTTGAATGTGCTGAGAGGACTGTATTTGTGTGTATGGAAACAGAAACATGTTCAGATTGGGTTTTTTTTGTTTGTTTGTTTTTGGGTCCGGTCATGGGGCCTGAACTCTGGGCCTGGGCGCTGTCCCTCAGCTCTTCAGCTCAAGGCTAGCGATCTACCACTTGAGCCACAGCGCCACTTCCGGCTTTTTTCTTTTTGCTTATGTGGTGCTGAGGAATCGAACCCAGGACTTCATGCATGCAAGGCAAGCGCTCTACCACTGAGCCACCTTCCCAGCCCCTCAGATTGTTTTAAGGACAGAGGAGGGGATAACAGACAATGATGCAGAGCGTTCAGGTGAGGTTGATGAGGTCCGTTGTACATAAATTTTAACTTGTCATAATAAAACCTGTTTTTACAACAAATGTCTGCTAATAAGATAATCTTTGAACAAAGACAACATCCCTCTAGATCCAAGATTCATTTTTTTAAAGATAAGGAAATGGAACGAACAATTTCATGTCCAAAGATGGACAATGACAGGAAATAAATTCATTGAGAGCCCCATTTTACCAAAACTGTCTAAAAATGAAACAAAAAGTTCTGCAAGGCTTTATGTGTCTTTAAGCTACTCTATGATTATAAGCCTTCTTCCTATTGCCTCTGGCAGGTGGCTGGAATGGAAATTAGCCATAAGAGGGCATGAGAGATCTTATTAAAGGTACAAAAGTGTTCTAAAACTGATTTGTGGTGATGGTTGCACAACTTGGTAAAGTTAGGGAAAAAATTATTAAATTGTCCACTTGAAATGGATGGATTTCATAAGTAAAACATATCCCGATAAAGCTGTTTAAAATAAGACATATGAAATAATATATTTAAGAATATCATTCCCTAAAGGAAAATTCCAGGTCCAGATGAATTTAATCAAACATTTAAGGAAAAGGCATCAATCTTTCACAGACTCTTTCCGAAAACAAGAGAAGGGAAAGCGGGAATGGAGGAAATTTCATAAAATGTAATTTGATAAAGAACTTGTACATAAATCAGGTTATTCTATAATACACACATTAAGACTAAATAATCACACACACATCCATATATGTACATGTCTATGTGTGTGTATATATATATACCAAAAAAGATCTACCTACAGATGGAAGAAGGCAGATGAAAAATTAGTTATCCCTGTTTTTGGAGACAAGCCCAAACTAGGAGATACCACTTCATAAAGAGTGGCTAAAATAAGAACTGCTAAGCATTCCAAGTATATGAAGGGTGAGTGAACACTGATACTTTTGATGTTGGTGGTGTGGACTAAAAGTGCCCTGATGTGTGGCCCAAATCTTGGGGGCATGGCTCAGCAGAAGAGCACCAGCCTAGTAAGCCAGGGTCTTGAATTCTATCCTCAGCACTGCCAAAACACAAAACCACCCCCAACAACAACAAATCTGGTACATTGGCCCATAGTAGTCAGAATGTATAATGGAGTAATCACTCCAGACAACTTTTTATCAGTTTCTTGTAAACTTATACATATCTTTGGTGTGCAGTTTAATGTTTTCACTTCTACGAAGGAAAAACAAAGATTAAAGTCTAGAGATTTCTATAAAAATGTTCATGGCATTAATATTTCAAATGCCCATGAAACAGAAACAACTCAAACAACTTCAAATATCTAAACACCATATACCCCAACAAATTAGAATAATATTCATTTAGGAAGAACAACAACTACTAATACACATGCTACACACAAATCAGTATAACAAGTTGAAGAAGATGGAAAAATATTCCTATATGATATCTTTTATTTGCCATTTGAGAAAAGTGATAGCTGATCAGCAGAGGTCTGGAGGTGGGAATGGGCAGATGAAGTGGTAATACATATTCCATTGTCTAACATAATAGAAGTATCACATATCTCAACTGTGATGATTGATATTTTATAAACCTGTTTACTTCGTTTATCTATAATTATACATCAAGATACATGATGGAAAGTTTAAAAATCACATACTGATACATTGAATAATTTCAACTTACACATTTGTCTCATCTGGGAAGTGATGTGACTTTTTTTGAGTGGTTAGTTCTAATTACCTGTCACGATTCTTTTTTTTTCTTCATTTTATTTATTTATTTATTTATTTATTTATTTATTTATTTTTGTTGGTTGTGGGGCTTGAACTATGGGCCTGGCCCTGGCCCTGAGCAATTCAGCTCAAGGCTAGCATTCTACCACTTGAGCTACAGCGCCACTTCACCTGTCACGATTCTTAAAACCGTTGACTGAGTACAAACGTGGGCAATGTCTCTGCATGAGATTAGTGTTGCTTCTTGGAAAATACATTGTTTCTCCAAAAATCTAATAGTCATTAATGTGGTCCCTGACACATCCCAGAAAACATGGATGGAAACTGCTATAGGAACTTCTCTTTCACTATTGACATATTGAAATATGAGGCATTGTTTCCCTCAGAAACAATGAGGATTTGGCCTACCTTGTACCTGCTTCAGTAGGCCTGAGGAACTACATGAAGCTAAGGTAGGAGAAAAGCAGAGTAGGGAACAATGAGGCAAGAAATGTACTCATTACATTGTTTAAGTAATGTAACCCCTCTGTACAGCACCTTTACAACAAAATAAAATATCATAAAAAAGCATTTGATTCTCTTGCTTCTTGTCCTTGCTGTTCAAGAGGTAATCAATACCCCATGATTTTGTGCAAAATAGTTTTGCGTGTGAACCACGTCAGGCCTCACTCATACAATCGGTAGTGATTGTGTGAATAGTTGTAGTGAGTAAGTGACTGGTTTGTCAGATTTTATTAGTGTATTGGGGGGCGTAATATCTATTTTTATTAAGCGTACATTATCTTTGTATGCATCTCCATATTTCTATGTGTAGGACAAGGTTTAACTTTCACATGTTGGATGGTAAATTTGCATTTCCTAAGCAAAGCTAGGGGGAAAGAAGGTCTATCAAGCAAACTTAATAACCTGAAGTTGTTTCCACAAATTTTACAATGCAAATTATAAAACATTCATGAAAGAAGTTGAAGACACTAAAGGATGGAAAGATCTTCCATGTTCATGGACTGAAATGTTAATATTGTTAAAAGACTTATATAACTCCAGCAATCCACAGAGTCAATACAACCTCCATCAAAACACCAATGGCATTCTTTAAGGAACTAAGCAAAAGAACCCTAAAAATTTCAAGGAAGCACAAAACATCCTGAAGAATCAAAGAAAGCTGATCCCAAAAGCAATGCCAGAGGCCTCACAGAATCAAATTTCTAGTCACACTGCAGTGCTCTAAGAACAAAAACAGCATGTTGTGGGCATAAGGAAAGAAATAGAGGACTGCAAAGCAGACCCATGTATCTTCAACCAAGTGATTCTCATCTTAGAAGCCAAAAACTTTGTTTGAATAAAGACAGCTTCTTTAGGAAATGGTGCTGGAAAAAGTGGAATCAACATGCGAGACGCTGAAACTTAACCCTGAAAATGACCGTGTAAGTCACCCTCCAGATAGACCAAAGGCTTTGATGTAAGATCTGAAAATCTGAAATAACTAAAACACAAGGGAAGACCTTCAGAATATTGGTACAAGCAATGCTTTTTTTTTTCTGACCAAATGTATTTTAAACAAAAGCAAAAACTAACAAACAGGATTGCATGAAACTAAAAAGCTTCAACACAGCAGAACAATAAATCTGACGTAGGAATAGGGTCCATAAAATATATTTAAAAAGTTAATAAAACAACTGAAAGCTAGTAATGTAATCAAAAGTAAACAAATGTTCTGAATTGACACTTCTTAAAAGAAGAAACCAAAATGGCCAGTAGTACATGAAGAAATAAATGTCCAATACCATTTACTATCAAGAAGACTTAAATCCCAACTACAATGGTGGATCCTCTCACCCTAGTAAGAATGGCTATTAGCAAATAGAATAGAAGAATAGAAGAAAATAGAAGAAAAAGGAGTCAGTCATCAGTGTCAGTAGAAAAAGAACTTAATGCAACTACTATGTGGGACAGTATGGAGATTTCTTGAACTAAAACTAGAATTTTCTTGAACTAAAACTAGAATTTTCATACCATCCATCTGATTGGTAAGTGTATATATCCAATACAAATGGAATCAGCATACAAAAGAGATACCTGGGTGGCCATGTTTACCACAGCAATATTTACAACAGCTAATGTGCAGTCCATCTAACTGCCTATTACCAGACAAACTGATACATATAATGTAATATTTATGGATATATATGGTATTTTAATATAATATATGTATATATATGTATATATGTGCATATATATATATATATATATATATATATATATATATATACACATATGGTATTCGGGAGTCATTAAAAATAAACCCAAGATCAGACAAACCATTGCAGCAAAGAAGATAGAACCCAAGGACATCATGTTAACTATGCTAAGCCAGACAGACAGAGGCAGAAACTACCAGGTGTTTGTTATCTCTCATGAGTAGATAATAAACAGAAACATAGTTGACCTTCAATTACTTCTTTTTCCCTCTGGAGTGAAGATGGGTCTAAGTCCACACACTTAGTCTTTATCAGGTTAAACTCAGTGTTGGTTGATGATTTTATAAGAATGCTCATTGAAAATTAAATCATATAGTTTTTGCACTGGTTAAACAGTTGGATTTCCATCATTAGAACTGGCAAAGAGCAGGAGAAAGATAGCCTGTGGCTTGATTCAAGGTACTTTCCTCCTCCATTATCAGCTCTATTTCAGTCTGCCCAGGTTACTTTTCTCTAGTGACACTCTTGTCCTTGAACATTACACTCACCAGATGACTCCTATCATCCCTGTTTATTGGCTCGTTGTTTCTGCACTCAGGTTCTGAACTACTCCTTGTTTGAACTGTTAGTTTTATCTTCATACCTGTCACTATGCTATCACTTTGCAAAAAGTAAAATCTACCTTGCTCCGGGAAATAATTCACTATAAGCAGCAGATGCCTCTTGATTGTCACAGAACGTTAATGCCAATCAGAGCAAGCTAAGAGATGGGTTTCTTGAGTCATGTTGCTAGATAGACAAATAAAATTTAGCTTTAGTTTGGGCTGAATTCAGGTGCCTAAAGAATTCATGAGACCCTTTCAATTTGAGAGTCAACACGATTTTGCGTTTCTTGGCTGCATTTCTTTCCTACGATTAGAACCATGCCCTTTGCAGGGAAAATAGGACAAACAAATGCAGTCATGGCTGCTTACAGAGTCTTGAAAGGGCAAAATAGAAAACTTAACAAAAGTCTTGGTGCCAATAGAGAATATGTTAAAAACAATAAAAGTAAGCTTACTGGGTGGAATCAAGTTAGGTTTCAGAAAGTGATCATCTACAGAACTATGCCAGTGAAGGAGGAACAAATGTGTCTGGGATACAACAGTGTTTCCTTATTGTAAAGCAAAAGGCCCTAACTACTGAAACCAACCAGCACCAGCCTTTGAATGAACCCTGGGACGCTGGCTCGCAGATCCATTTGGATTTAGGCAGCAGAGGCTTGGGTTCAGATCAGCAAGCAGAGTGGTTCATTCTTCACAACAGCATTTTCTACATTGTAATGCAAAACCCAAAGCTGGACACCCAAATAGCAAGAACAAAAGATGGCTGCCTTTATCTTTATCATGATCTAGATACTGACATCAAAGATGAATATATAATTCTGTTTTTTCCCCAACATTTGTAGGACCATATGAAGAAATTAACAGAGAACAGAGCCATATTAAAAGAGAATGCCATGATTTCTGCACAACTAGGAAGGAATTGCCCATCTGGTCAGAAGTTTATGTCAGCCACACGACCTTTTATGTATCTGATTACTAGTTATTTTGTGTGTAACCAGCTTGTATAAAACCCTGGGTGTCCCCTCCCTTGGGATCCCAACTTCTTTCTGGAACTAGCTGGTTCAGGTTGCTGACATCAACTCCTCTATCCTCTCTCTCAAAGAAATAAGAATTTCTAAAATAGGTGATTGCAGTCCTTTATTAAAACCTAGCTACAAATGTCTATACAGAAGAACTAACTTATGGTATAATATGTTGAGGTACACCTCACAATTCTAATCTTGATTCCACCTTAGCTAAATCAGTTGTTTTCTTTGATGAGTGTGATATTTCCCTCCAATGGCTAGGTGAGTGTTGTCTGCAGATATCTTTGATCATCTTGATTGAGAGATCAACCTCAATATCTAGTGCCAGGGATTCTACAAACTATAATAACAGTCCACAAGACAGGAAACAACAAAAAGTTTCCATTTAACTTAGGATTGAGGCAAATGAACACCTATACAAATAAAATATTCCTTTAAAAAATCACAGAAGTATAAAATGTAAATATAAAGCTTTCCCATTACATGTGAATTGGGTATATCTTTGCTAAATAAAATCACTCTAATAGCACTGGTTTCATAAAAAGTGCTCATTGTCCCGAGTTAAAAGAAGTAAGTATAATATCAAACATAAAGTTTATGCTATTTGGGTTAGAAATAGTTACAGGGAAAGAACTGGAGCTAATAACTAGCTTTATTTGTCTACGTGTCTGCCTAAATACAGTTTCCAAAATCTTTTTGTTAAGAGCTTGCATTTTTTAAATTTTTATTTATTTTTTATTGTGAAAATACTGTACAGAGGGGTTACAATTACATGGGCAAGATAATGAGTACATTTCTTATCAAGCATTGCAGCCTCCTCCTTTGTTTCCCCTTCCCATCCCTTCCCATCCTCTCCCCCACCCCCCCACCCAATCTCCCCCGCCCCCCCCACCAAAGTTGTAAAGTTCATTTTTGACATAACAACTTGTACATTTCATTGTTGCAATGGATTAAGGCTATGCTAAATTAAATTTAGTAATAGTCATTCAATGTTTGGGTCATTCCTAAAATAAACTACTGAATCATTAATTATTAAGCATAAGTTTATATACTGTCTCATAAAGCACAGAGAAGCTAAACATATTTAGGTGTGTTAATAAACTTGAGAAATAAAACTATGGAAGCATATGCCTGAAAAATGAGATGATTTACTCATACAGTTCTCTAGTGTGGTTGGTATGTGACAGACAACTTACAATGATTGAATTCTTACTTTCTCTATAAAGAGGTTACTAATAATGGAATATTGTGATCTATGTATGAAATAGGACTAATAAGATAATAAGTGAAATTACTTTGTGTGCAATGCATGAAAGGATCATAGCTTGTGGTATTTTCTTTTTTAATGCCAGTCCTGGAGCTCAAATTCAGGGCTGGGGTACTATTCTTTAGTTTTATAGCTAAAGGCTAGTGCTCTATCGCTTGAGCCATAGCTCCAATTCTGGCTTTTCTGTTATTAACTAGAGATAAGAGGCTTACAAAACTTTCTTGACCAAGCTGGCTTTAATCAGCATCCTCATAATTCCAGCTCCTGAGTAGTTAGGATTACAGATATGTACCACCAGTACCCAATAGTTCCCAACTGAAAATCTTTAACCAGAAGCAGAATAAAGCCTTTGTCATTTAGAGATGCTGTCTTACTCTGACTCTTCTCTGAATTTATTTGCTATAGTAATTTCTAGAACTCTAATTAGAAACCCATTGGGACATTTTCGTTTAAAATACTGATACTTCTTTAATGTTTTGTTTTTCAATTTGAAAAACCCTTTCGGCCTTTTCCCTTAAGCTATTTACAACTTACAAGTATTTTGTAAATTATACCATTAGATGTAGAAATGAAACATTGATCTTTTTTCCCTATCTCTTACTTCCCTGTCTCAGAAACTGCTATTAAGTATTCCTATTTTCATGACAATATAATTATTTTGCTTTAGTTGAATTGCATCTGTTCTCCTTGTAACAGGACATTATTGGAAACATTGGCTAGAATACTAAGCTTTTGACTGAAGTGTCATATTTGAGAATATGCCAATAATTGGACATGACTCGATACTTTATAACAACTGAGATTGACTTTATTAACCCCGTGCTTATGATATCCCCTTAAAAGGTTGGCTTGCTACCTTACTTACCTCTTCCTGAGTTTTCACAAGTCAATAAGGTCACTTCTGAACAGAAACCCACAAATCTTAGGATGTATCACAGAACTGAAAGAGAAGAATTTGCCTAATTGTGCCTGCAGGAAAAAGGTAATACCAAGTTCCTGGCCCTAAAAAGTCTTTAATAGTTAAAAAAAATCTGAGGTTTATATAAAACATTCTAGCACAACAGTAAAGCAAACTAAAGAAAGAGCCAATGGGCCTTTTTTTTTTTTTTTTTTACTTTTCTGTTTAATGTAGTATTCATCATGAGACAAGATTACCTTTGGACTATTACTATTATTATTATTATTATTATTATTTTACTAGACTGGGGATTGAACTCAGAGCCTCATTTAAACCACATCCTAGTCCGTTTGGGTTTGTTTGTTTGTTGTTGTTTGTTTTGGTTTTTGAGATAAGGGCTCAATAATTTTCCCAAGACTAACCTTGAATGCTAGATCCTCCTGTCTTGTTTTCCTTCAATTAATTATTCTTGCTGAGCACATATAAATGACCAGGCCAAATAGAATATGAGGCTTTCCTTGCAAGCATATTAGGCCTATTTTTGTCTCTGATAGAAACCTGTGACTCTAGGAGAAAAAAAATTATGTTCCTGGAATCCCTATAGCATACCCTGTGGATTATTTGATCCTGTTCTCCTTATTCATTGAATTGGAAGTTGTGTTATCTAGCTATAAAGTTGGTCTGGATCCGGCTCAGTTCTTTCTGCTGCTTACAAAGTCTGCTACAAGAAATAGCATTTTAACCTGTTGGCTTAGGCTCCACTGAGAGCTAAAACCTGCCTGTCAGATCCACGGTGAAAATACCTCAAGAAGTCTAGAAATACTCTTAATGGGAACATCACTGCAGGATTCCAAGTCACCAGGTGGGAGACAAGTCACAGCCCCATCCCTCCTATTTTCACTCCACCATCTATGGAGACCCCAAGCTCAGCCTCTAGGGATCTTTTGTGATGGCCCTCTGTGTTAGGGACAAGGACGGTTCAAAAGGTGAGAAGAACAAAAACAGTCAAAGATACCAACCTGCACAGACCAGATCAACTTTATTGGTAATGAAAGAGGGATGCCATGAGCGTCAGGAGACAGGAAGAGTCATGGGAACAGGGGGGGAGGGAGGAGGGACTTAGGAGGAGGTAGGATGGAAGGTAGCTGGAGAGTTGCAAGACCTTTGGGGATATGCCTGAGAGTTTGTGGTCATGGCCCCAAATGGCCTGTTTCTGGGAACCTGTTGTGTAGGTTAAGGGCTGGCCAGGTGTGGCCTGCCTGGAGAAACTGTGGCACCTGTTGCCTGTTGCCTGGGGGTGGGAAACACAGGCTCTGGATGATGGGGGAGGGTTCAAGCCAGGAGTTGTGAGCAGCACAGAGTTGTGAGAACAAAGCAGATTCCCATCACTATACATCACAACCATGAACATGTGCTTCTTCTCATGTTTCCCTGGAACTCCTCTTCCCTAGTTGCTCTGCTGCTCACTCACTATGTCCTAACTCAGGTGGTCACCCGTCCTGACAAACAGCAAGCACTCCAGCCACAGATAAGACGCACCATTTAAGCGATATAGGATATGAAAATCTGATACGCAGGTATGAATGGACTATTGTAAACTTAAAGAAATTTTAAGAAATGTCAGACATAGGAAAGACTCTTCATCTGTCACTGAGGTGGGTCAGTCAAAGATACCAACCTGCACAGACCAGATCAACTTTATTGGAAATGGAAGAGGGATGCCATGAGCATCAGGAGACAGGAAGAGTAATGGGAGCGGGGGGGGGGGGGGGAGGGAGGGACTGAAGACAGAGGGCCATGGAGAGGTTACCTGGATGAACCAGCCTTATTCAGTTCCCCCAATTTTCTGCTCTGAACTCCAATCCTTTCTGTCACATTTTTCATGACTTCTCTTCTCTACAACTTGTGTCAAAGCACTCAGGTTTAGTTATTTTTTTGGATCTTCATTTGTGTGTGTGTGTGTGTGTGTGTGTGTGTGTGTGTGTGCGTGTGAGTGTGTGTGTGTGTGCGTGTGTGTGTGTGTGTGTGTGTGTGTGTGTGTGCGTGTGTGCTGGTTACTGGTGCTTGCACTCAGGGCCTACGCAGTGTCCCTTAGAGTTTTTACTCGAGGCTAGTGTACCCCTCTGCCACTTGAGCCATACCTCCTATTTCTGGCTTTCTGTTGGTTAATTGGATATGAGTCTCACAGACTGGACTTTCCTGACAAGGCCAGCTTTGAAATACAATCCTCAGATCTCAGCCTTCTGAGTAGCTAGGATTATAGGTGGGATCATCATTGCTTTACCAAGACTCCCAGGAATAAATGTATATGCTTGATAATCTGTGTTTTTCAAAGGCCTTAATTTGTGTTTAAAAGGCCCAAGATCTCAAAGAAAAGGTTTTACTTCCTCTCCTCTAAAAGTATGGAAATTTTAGTGCTTCAGGTCTATCCAGGGGCAGGTAGATTCCTGCCATGATCAACACTCTTCTTCTCCTTCTGTTCCCCTCCACAAGTCAGTTTCCATCACTTTTCCTCATAAATTCTGTTCCTCCTTTTGTTTTATCCCTTTCCTTGTGATCTCATTAATTACAAGACTTCACATCTAATGATCACTAATGACCTTCAAATCAATAGATGCAGCACAGACTCCAGCCCTGAGCTTGAGAATCAAATTTCAGCAGTTCCCATGAACTTCTCCAGAGTCTATAAACTCTTCGTAGGAAAATTTTATTTCTTTATTAAAGCTCAATAAGGTAGAAAATTTTATTTCTTTTTAAAAACTCCATTCTTAACTATAACATTTCCATCATGGCAATCAGGGAAATCCTTGAGCTGAGAAAAATCACATCGAAGTTGGCTTAAATTTCTATTGGTAAAAAAAAAAATCACTTCCTTCAGATGTTGATTCTATCTGAAAATTGTAGATAATTGCTACAATCCCTATTACTCTTTGTTTTACAGTTTTTCCACTATCATTTTTCCAAAAGGAAAAATAATGCTTTTAAAAACCACTTATAGTAAGAGAAGCCTTACCTGTGAGTTAGACTATTTTGGCAAATATGGACCAACCACTGGGGTAAAACATCTTAATTTTTTCTGGTCCTGGGGTTTGAACCAGGTGCTGTCCCTGAGCTTCTTTTGCTCAAGGCTAGAGTTCTACCATTTGAGCTACAGCACCACTTCCAGGTTTTTCTGAGTAGTTGATTGGAAATAAGAGTCTCATAGACTTTCCTGCCCCAGCTGGTCTTGAACTGTGATCCTTAGACCTCAGTCTCCTGAGTAGCTAGGTTTACAAGCCACTGGCATTGGCTTAGGGTAAAACTTTTTTTTTTTTGGGGTCGGGTCGTGGGGCCTGAACTCTGGGCCTGGGCGCTGTCCCTCAGCACTTGAGCCACAGCGCCACTTCTGGCTTTTTTCTTTTTGCTTATGTGGTGCTGAGGAATGGAACCCAGGGCCTCATGCATGCAAGGCAAGCGCTCTACCACTAAGCCACCTTCCCAGCCCAGGGTAAAACTTTTAAGACAAATAGAATATACTAATGATAAATGTTAACTTTAAAGAAGATGAACTGCATTTGAATTTAAAGTGTTAACCTCTCTCTATGTGTTTGCATGCATTACTTCAAGTGTTAAAAGAAATTAAAATTCTATTCCATTGGTCCTGAGGTCTGTTCTTGTGGCAGTACCAAGCTGTTTTGATTACTATGGCTTTATAGTAGAGTTTGAAATTTGGTATTGATATTCTCCAGCAGTGTTCTTTCTTTTCTGTTGAGGATCGTTTTTGCTATTCTGGGTCTTTTATTGTTCCATATGAATTTTTGGATTGCCTCTTCTATTTCCTTGAAGAATGAGGTTGGAATATTGGTGGGGGGGAGGAAGACTGGGCGGGAGGGACGAGGGGAGGAGGGGAAGGGATGGAAAGGGGAAACAAAAGAGGAGGCTACAATGCTTGATAAGAAATGTACTCATTATCTTGCCCATGTAATTGTAACCTCTCTGTACAGTATTTTCACAATTAAAAAAGAAATTAAAAGTACTTTAGAGAGTGACCTGAAAACAATATAAATTTATCACTCTCAGAAACTACTACAGAAATACATCATGATAAAATATTTTCATAATTGTGAAACACCATGAAATTGATCTAAGCTGCAAAGATTAAGAAGAGAATCTTTATCAGAAAGAGCAAGAGTAGGAGTTAATCGCATTAAAATATAGTATATGCATGAATGAAAAATCAGGGTAAAATCCCTTTGTATACTTAATATGCAATTAAAAGATGGAATGACAGGAGAGAAGCAGCCTCTGTGGAGGACGGGCACCAGCAGGAGGGAGGAAGCGCCAACGAGAAAATGAATGAGAGTGAATATGTTCGAAGCACTTTATATGTGAATATAAAAATAGATCGATGACATCTGTTGAAACTGCTCTCCAAAGGGAGGAGAAGGGATGAGGGGAAGTGATGGAGGAAGTGAGTTTTATGGAGTCATTTGTAAGCATGGAAGGAAGTGTCATAATGACACCTCCTTGAGCATTAATATGTGCTGATAAAATATTTCTAATCTATTCAGACCGTTAAGTTAGTTCATTTTCTGTTTGTCATAAACTCAGAAAAGACAAAGGAAATTCTGCAGAAAGTAAGTATGGTCCTATTATGGGTCGGAAATTTCAAGTTCAAATAACATCATCTACCCATTAGCACAGTTACTTGAGAGGTTGCGAACAAGGCATATGGTGGGCTTCCATGAGTGCAAACTGCTATAAATGCACTGCCCAGCACCACAGCTTGGCAGGGCCACCTACAAGAATCAGAAACTTCTGGAGCCTGACAGAGAGTTCAATGTATCCTTCTTCACATTAGAGCGAAGAACACACCAAACAATCAAACGGATAGCAATCAGAAATGAAAAACGTGAAACAAAGGGACAGAGATATCCAGGTCTAAGTTGCACAAACGTATTCTTGATCATGCAACAAGACGCTTCACAAACATTAGTAAAATGGCTCCATGAAGATAAGTGAAATGCAGCCTATTTCTAATAATTGAGGTTCTATGTTATTATTTTTGCTTGATGGAATTTAATACATTGTCTATAGATGAGCCAGGCACTGGTGGCTCACACCTGTAATCCTAGCTTCTCAGTAGGCTGAGATCTGAGGATATTGTTTCCAAGCCAGTCTGGGAAAGAAAGTCTGTGAAAAAGCCAGAAAGAGTGCTGTGTTTCAAATAGTAGAACTAAAAAGCTAAGAAACAGCACCCTGACACAGTACTGTTTCACACACACATACACACACACACACACACACACACACACACACACACACACACAAATGAGGTTTTGGTAAGTCTTTTTAGACTCTTGCACGTCCAAGAACTAGTCCTTTCCCTTGCTATTGTGAAGTTGTAGAGCATTTACCCTTTCACTTAAAAAAACAACTTTGAATCAAAGACAATACTTTATGTGTATGGTTTTACAGAAGTAAAGGAACTGAGGTCTTCAAGTGATAAATTTATGCTAAAACAAAAATGAAACATAAAGAGAAACAAAAAGAGGAATGTAATCCTACAGAAAATATTGCTAAAATAGTATACTATTATATATATTATACCCTATATAAACAATTTAAATGCTTTTTTTTCATTAGTTAGCCAATTGGACTTATCATGCTGATTAAAAAATTTAATTCACATTCAGTCCAATACTTGATATAAATGTCTGTTTTAAAAACAGTTCCTAAGTTCTCACATCTTCTTGGTAATCTGAATTTCTGATTTGTTCTTATTTTGTTTTGTTTGTATTCATTTCACCCTTCTGGCTGGTGGCTAGGGGTAAGTTTATTATCACAGGCTAAATTATAGTAAATTCAACTTAGAATAACACAGCTCCTATTTAGCTTCAAGTGTTAAATTAGGCTGGATCTTTTTCTTCTAGGGAAAAATAATCTTCATATTTTCAATGTGTCTCCAGTGATATTTGGATGTCAATCTCCCAAATGACCTTGTATCTAATACAATAGAATATGAACCAGGCATTTTTGAAATTAATTATTTCACAATCATTGATAGGCAGCCTTTAAGATATTCTGCTTTTACCAAAAAAAAAAAATGATGCTTAAAACTTGTGTTTGTGTTCCTGCTCAAGTGTGCATTTGAAGATCCTGTTAAGATGGCTCTCCACCTGATCAACAAGGTAACGGTATTCCAAGCTGAAAAGGGTCTGCTGTCCATCATTTGTAACTGAGAAGAGAGAAAGAGAAGAGAAAGAGAAAAACCAAGAGGAGCAGAGCAACAGAGTGGAAGAGAGTCCAGAAGATCTTGGTCTGCTTCTGGGGGAAGAGCTGAGCACAGAGAGGAAAGTTGTTTCACCACAGTAAAACTATGGGCAGCTATGAATGGTCCAAGTGTGGAGCCTGTGTCATAGCCTGGAAGATGGGCATTTCTAACGTTAGAAGCTCTGCTCTGACAGTGAAGTGGAGGACAGAAGCCACTGTCATCTGAGCATCCATGAGCCTCCAGACTTTGAAGCAAGCAGAGCAAGATACAAAATCATGGCTCAGGCGAGATGAGTTGTGGAATTATTATTATTATTATTATTATTATTATTATTATTATTATTATTATTATTATTATTGCTGGTCTTGGGGCTTGAACTAATGGCTTGAGCTCTGTCCTGAGCCTCTTTGTGATCAAGACTAGTGCTCTACTACCTGAGCCATAGCCCTACTTCTGGCTTTTTTTTTTTTTTGAGTGCTATATTGGAGATAAGAGTCTCATGGACTTTGCTGCTCAGGCTAGCTTTTAACTGTGATCCTCAGATCTCAGCCTCCAGAATAGCAAGGATTACAAGGGAGAGCCACTAGTGCCTGGCTTGTAGAATGATTTTGGAAGGCAGAAGGAGAAAGGCATTCAGTCCAGGGGTACTTTCTCCACATTTATAAAGACAGGTAAGTATTTCTATAGATGTAAGTAGACCTATATTAGTAAAGGGATTGAGGGAATGCCCTTCAAGATAAATATAACACCTTTGGTAGTAAGCAAGAGCTATGATTTGAATATTTGCCCCTCAGTAGGTTACTTATACGTGAAAAAATAAAAATATTTTGAAAGTCATTTATAGAGAAATAGTCTATACTGTATTCCTTCCACCTGTAAGTTGGGAGCATATATCATTTTTTACACTCACATAAGCACAAACACTGGAGTGTATATACACACAAACCCAAGAACAGTAAATACATGCTTTGGGGGAAGAAAATCACGTTGATTTCTTTGCAGAGAAGTGGTATTTGTTCAATTGATTCTGTGGAAATTACAATAAATGAAAATGTGTGCTTTGTGTCTTTATTTTACTTAGTAAATTGATTCATGAACAGTTTTGAAAAATAGAAACTCTTTAGCATATACTCACGAAGTGTTTTTAAGACAGAAGAATTCTTGGCTCAGGATTAATTACTCTGATATATGTAAATATCAATAGCCTAACAGCATATGGTACTGCCAGAGCTGTAGAGAATTACTTTATATATGAGCTTAATCTTTTCTCATTTTTTAAGCTGATGGATAATGAACCAGGCCAATACATTTAATAAGGAATGATATATGCTGTAGGGAGGGCTTTCACTGAAAGTGTTGTTTTGTTTGTTTGTTTGTTTTTATTTTGTTTTGTGGGTTTTGTTAAATTTTTTTTGGTGTAGGTCCTAGGACTTGAAATCAAGTGGGTGCTATCTCTGAGTTTCTTTTGCTAAAGGCAAGGGTTCTATCATTTGAGCCACCGTACCGCTTCTGGCTTTTTTGGTAATTTAGTGAAGATAATAGTCTCAGACTTTCCCACCCCAACTGGCTTCAACCTTCAATCTTTAGATCTCACCTACTGAGCAGCTAGGCTTACAGGCTTGAGCCATCAGAACCTAGCTGAAAGTCCTTTCTTAAAAATTTTTGGTGCTACTGGGGAATGAACTTGGGGTCCCATTTTTGGCCTCTTGACCTCTTGAGCCATGCAGCAACCCTTGTGTTTTGAGTTAGTTTTGCAGACAGGGTCCTGTGCTTTTGTCAAGCCTGGGCTCAGACTGCAGTCTTCCAACTTCACTTTTCAAGTAGGTGGGATTATAGGTGTGAACAATCATGTCCAGCCAAGAGTTCAGTTACTTAGCAAATGAACAATCCTATCAGGTGAGCCATATGACTGGTTTTCCCCAAAAAAATTCTTCCACATAATACTGCCAGCGAAAGCTAGTGATGAATTAGAACAAATTTTAAAATTGTAAAGGTCTTCAGATACTTTTCTTTTCTTTCCTTTCTTTCCTTCCTTCCTTCCTTCCTTCCTTCCTTCCTTCCTTCCTTCCTTCCTTCCTTCCTTCCTTCCTTCCTTCCTTCCTTCCTTTCTTTCTTCTTTCCTTCCTTCCTTCCTTTCTTTCTTTCTTTCTTTCTTTCTTTCTTTCTTTCTTTCTTTCTTTCTTTCTTTCTTTCTTTCCTTCTTTCTTTTCTGAAAATTGTCTTGGCTATGATCATTTCCTTTTCAAAGCCTTCATTTTAAGTATTTTCTAGATTCTTAGGTATTTTCTAGATTCTATGCAATACTGAAAGTTATTTTCTACATGAAAAAGATAGGAATTATAGAAAATTCTAGAAAAATCCAAAGGAAGTAAAAAAATGTCTTCAAGTGAACTTTGATAAGAGAATCTTCTTCACCTTTCTACAGACTGAACTACCTTTATTGCCAACAGAACATCAGTATCCACTAGGTGATGCTGCTGATGACTCTCCAAATAAATTTTATTCTCTGGTCTATTGTGGTAATCAAGCTGCATTTTTTTACCAGTAGCAAATTTTGTAGGTTATCATGGACCCCACAAGGAAGCCAGACTAGCACAGAAATACAGCAGCAGACATGGGCTTGGTACCCATCACTTTAAACTCAATCATTTCTTTTATTTCAGAAAGCATATATTCAATGTCTATGATATATTCATAACACAATCATTCCCAACTGGAAATTATTCTTGTTTTCAATCTAATGAAAGAGAGAGATGAAAAGCACACAATAAATAAAATATTATGAACTCATTTTTACAAGGTTAAGAAAAATGGGACCTAGAAACAAGATCGTGAAATGGAAACCAATTTTAGACAATGTCCACAGGAGAGGTTTTGCTTAGTAAAAGACATGTCAAATGAGAGCTAGAAATGTGGAAGGACTAAATGCAATAGGCAAAGAGAGACAAGAAAAGATAAAAATAAAATAAAGAAAGAAAAGAAAAGTACATGTTTCCAGCTGAGGGGAAAATATAGGCTGGAGGTAGAAAAAGAGGCTAAAGCCTAGAAGAACTAAAAATAAGACCTTGGATCCCAGTGAATCCAGCCAGGTAGAAGGCAATAAACATGGTCACTAGCCTGGATATAACACCAGACTCTAAGACCTGTTCATTTCTGAAACATCAAAAATAGTCAACAGGGCAAAAAAACTATGAAATTTATGTTATATTTGTAGAGCTGCATAATGACAGCGGCCTTCTGAGATTGTGGAATCCTTCCAACGACACACAGATCTGCCCTCTGTACCTAGCTCTGTTGCCAACAGCCTACCCGCTTCATCATGATGACACACACCCTCATAATAAGTGTCTCCCCATCCTTTCCATGTAAAGTTCAGCAGAGCCATTCAGGACCCATACCTGGCCAGCCCCCACCCCCAGAGAGACTCTACCGTTCTCCTAGAAACATCCCCTAATAGTCAGTGGGCTGTGTTTTGCTCTTGCCAGGCAAATGATTGGTTCATAGTTGTTTTCTTCATCTATTATAAGCTTCAAGGCACAATCCAATTTCCTATCTTCCTATGGCTAAACTAGGAAACATATTTTATATCCTCTTAATATTTTTTCCTTTTTAAAAATGTCCAAATCTCACACTTCTAAAGCACAACTGGTTGTTTCCAAGAATAATCACAAACAATCACGTTGATAAGGAGAGAGCTGTAAGTGGATTTTATCCCTGAGGCCCATATGCCATCCTAATGGAGAGGTTCTAGACACTTTTGTGACTTTAAATGCACGTCGGAGGATAGTGACAGGACTGTCACTTGAAGCACAGTAGAACTCTGACATCCAACAGTTCAATCACCCAGGAAGTATACCATACTTGTTTTATGATCATTAAAAAGATATACAAAGAAATTACAAAAAATACAATGTGTTTTGAAAGTCTGTTATCTTTATTGACATTTATATTTAATTACCATTGGATCTTAGTAACCTCTTTATTTCATTAGATGAAGAATAGGAGAAGATAAGTAAGGTAGCTGGCACTTGTAGTGATAAATGAGGATTTCCAAGATACTGTGTGTTTTCCTGTGAGAATTCGCTTTGGTTATTACTGTTATTTGGAAGTTTTGGGGTTTGAACTCACGACCTTGAATTTCCTCAGCTTGCTTCCTCTGATGACACTAGATTTCCAGTATTACTTTCTGCTGCTTGTTTTGGATACTGGGTCTCCGGGAAATTTTATGCCTTGAACTCTGACCCGCTGGTTCTTAATCTCCTGAGTAGCTAAGATGACAGGTGTGAGCCACCAGTACCTGCCTTGAATTTGGTTGGTATACTGGGATTTGAACTCAGGGCCTCAAGCTTGTTAGGCAGGTGCTCTACCACTTAAGCCATATCAACAGCCCTTTCTGATTTTATTTTTCAAATAGGCATCATCTTTATGCCAGCCTACCTGGATTATGATCTTCCTATGTTCACTTCCGGTATGGCTAAGATGACAGTCACATACTAGCTATCAGCTTTTCTTCTCTTTTCTGAGATTCAGTACAATAACTTTTTGCCCAAGCTGGCCATGATCTATGATCCTTCTGATCTCCACCTGCCCAGTAGCTAAGCCTACAGGCATCAGCCACTACACCTGACTTCTCTTTCTTTTCTTTTCTTTTTTTTTTCCTCCTCGGGTTGAATCTGTTTTCCAACAGAAGTCTAACTTTTTCAAACTCTTACTTATGGTGAGTTCAGCCAAGCTAATTTCATTTCAGATATGCAGTGATTGGCACAGATTTTACATTGCTGGTGGCAATAAATTGAAAACAAACAGAGCAAGCTTCCTCCTGAGCCACAGCAGGTGTGTCTGTCCTTTGCTTACATCCTGCTTTGTTGACCCATCATCTATAGGCATCTTTACAGATAGGCTCTCCTAAATTTTGCCACAGATTTGGATACCAAAAGCCTCAAAGAGTGAGGAATTATCAGTGTCAAGTGAAGAACTTAAAAGGAGACATCAGAACTCAAAGATTAATTTGCTCTCAGAGTATGGCTTCCAGCAGGAAGCCAAATGTGTTACTGCAGGCCCAGGCTCGAGTCTGAGCAATTATCGCCCGGCTGGAGTAAGGATGGGCAGACATTCAGATGTCATAGCTATGTGACACTGAGAAGAGAGTAACATTTGGTGTCTGAATAAAGCAAAATTCTGAACTTTGGTTCCCACGGACCAAAGTTGTGTGTCTTGGGATGAGCTGAGAAATTAGACTGTTCCCTTTAATTTGGTGAATAAGAACAACCAAATCTCTGTGGGTTATTTCTTACTTGGGACTGGAAAACTTACTATTCTCCTAAGGTTGCCAGCCATCCTACAGTTTTTGCAGAACAAATTAACTTGGCTGGTGTCATTGGAACTTCTGCATGGGGTGAGCCAAAGGCACATGGCATTGGATAGAAATGCACACCTTAAAGAATGTCACACAGATAATTTGAAAACTGTTCTCCCCTTGCCAGAAAAGGGGGCTAGAAGATTCTTCTTAGGTTTCTTCTGAAGTTTACAAAAGCCTTTTAAATCAAATTTTAATGCCCCCTTTTTGTCTAAATACTCTGATCGTTCTTTTCTTCTACAAAGGATTTGTAAGGTAAGTACGAATATATACCAAAAGGTGGATTCAAGTCACTTTCCCAAAGGAAGACATGCTTACATCAAGAACGCATGAAGTTCTCTTATTGATGAGAACATAGCACATGGAGAAAAATGGAATGTGAACAAAAAGCGGTAGGGTTCAAAGGTTCAAAGCTGTAGCTTTGTCCTTAACAGAGGAATTCTTTTTTATTTATTTTTGGTGAAGGGGCTTGAACTCAGGGCCTAGACACAGTCCCTTAGTCTGTTTTTGCTCAAAGCCTTGCTTGAGCAACAGCTCCATTTAGAGATAAGCACCTTACACACTTTCCCACCTAGGCTGACTTCACACTGCAGTCCTCAGAACTCAGCCTGCACGTGACATACCAGTGCTGGGGAGAGAGGAACTCGTGGGCATCCTCAATACCCCCACACCTATGTACATTCACATGCAGCGATAGACATTCTGATCTCTGCGATACTGGCAATCACTTCACAGTGTACATGTATACACAGTGTACACTTTGAATGTACACGATTTTTATCTATCTGTTGTTTCTTAGTAAAGCCAGATAAATAGAAAGAAAAAAAGTAGAAAGAGAAATATAGAAAAAAATATGAAATGAGGAAAGAAGAAGAAAGGGTATTTTGGAGGGGGAAGGAGGGCAATTTTGAGGACAGAGTGACCAGATTTTGAGCACTGACTGAGATCAGAAGCCTCAAGTCCTCTCTATAGTTCATTCCTCAATACAGTTACAAGTCCTGAGATGTTATCCCCATGGATTCAATCACTACATTGAGATTACTCACCGCTTGCATCAGCAAAAACTGTAGGATTAAAGACCCATTGGATAATGACTGGTGAGCCAACATCTCAGTATTTATCTCCTTAGCTCCCATACATCTTTGGAATTCTGCGGCAAACACATTAGCTCTGAGACCCAAAGTCTTGTTGGGGATCAAGAGTCAAATTCCTGGCTATAAATAACACATTCAGAGTGTGTTTAACATATCAGTATGAGGGTAAAACTTTTTTTTTCCCCAGTTCTAGAGAACACTAACGTGAGTTGCTGAGCTGGATTGCATTTTGATCAATAAGCCTAAAAGCCTAGTGTCAGGCTTGTGAAGGAAAGAGTTAAATAACAGGTACCCAGTGCGATTACATTATGACACATTCCTAGCATCCTCCCTTCATTCTCACCCAGACCACAGCCAACTAGAACAAGGTTAGTCACCCTCTCGTTTCAATCGGCATTAACAATTTGTGCTGCCACTGACTGGTGATGACCTCAAAACATACGGCTTGTGTTTCCTACTTCACATTTATGAACTGTGGCTTTCATTGTGTAGGATAGAAAGATATCTGGAAGGATATTCTTCATTAGGGAACGTCTGTGCAGATTAATGGTTGCCCTTGTCTGATGTAACATAATGAGATGTATAAGACACTATGTTGAAAACGAACTTTACAACTTGGGGAGGAGAGAGGAATTGGGGAGATGGGGAGGAAAGAGATGGTAGGGGAAAACAAAGGAGGGGGTAACAATGCTCGATAGGAAACGGTCTCATTATCTTGCTCATGTAACTGTAACCCCTCTGTACCATATCTTTACAGTAATATATATATATATATATTTAAAAAGGGGTCTACCAATTTTTTTTATATTCAGAAATAATTGTGCAAAATAAAACTAGAACACTTTCTTTCTTTCTTTTTTTTTTTGGTCCAGTCGTGGGGCCTGAACTCTGGGCCTGGGCACTGTCCCTCAGCTCTTCAGCTCAAGGCTAACGCTCTACCACTTGAGCCACAGCGCCACTTCCAGCTTTTTTTTTTTTTTCTGCTTATGTGGTGCTGAGAAATTGAACCCAGGGCCTCATGCATGCAAGGCAAGCACTCTACCACTGAGCCACCTTCCCAGTCCCAGAACACTTTCTAAATGATCTCATTTGCCCCAACATGACACCTGTGAAATTTTTTATCTTCTGTTTCGTAGGGGTGGGGGCTGGGAGTGCTCTTCTCTCTACTGCCTGTAGTGTTTACAAATTTTACTCCCTTTGATTAATTAATTGTGTCTTCGTAACACCTGTGTGTGAGGCAGAGCAGGTGTTAAGATGTCCGTTTTACATATGATGCGGGTCAGGCTACATTTCCCCGATGCTCTTCCCACAGCTTCCAAGGGTACATTTAAATTTCGGTTGTTTGCAGGTCTCGACTTCACAACTATAGACTTTCCTCATCAGGCCAACACAGAAGGCTTATCTGAATTGGCCAAGGCAACCGTCAGAGCAAGAACAAGGTCAGAAAAATCTTTTGATTTGAAACTCAAGTGTGCATAAAAGTTACGGGCTGTTTTGGGAAAAATGCAAATCTCCAATAATTCTCATGGCCCTGGGATTCCGACTCAGAAATCTGGTTGGGCCCCAGAAAGGTGCTTATTTACCAAGTATCTAGAGTATCTGCTGTGATGAATGACAGACTGCATTCTAAAAGACAAGCAGCCCTCATGGTGAAGTCGTAATTGGTGAAGGTTATTTACTATACAGTTTATTGCACAAAGAAAGGTTTCTTTCACAAATGCACTATAAATAAGATCTGCAATTATGTGATGCATAATAATCATTGTCTAGAATTAACATATATAATGTATGCCTCATTATATACTCATGTCTAGGATTGCATATTTAGGATTGTTTGTATTGTACAATTCTGTCATATATTGGTATTATATGTATTTATGTTATGCATGACCAAACATTTGTAAATACATATTTAATTGATATCCTACTGTATAATATAGATTAATATATCCTGGATTATTTTTCTGTTATTTATGTATTATATATTCAATAGATATATTTTGTGATACACATTGTATGCTATTTTATAATATAGATGGCATATTTCAGGTTATAATTATGTTTATAGCGATGTTATTATATTATGTTAAATATGCTTTCCATTCTCAAAGTATTTAGGTAACATGACCTGAGTGCCATATGCTATAGAGTTACATGCATTTCCTAACTCTTACAATATCCCTGTGAGAACTGTGCCAATATCTTCATTTTATAGACAAAGAAATCAGTCCAAAGGAAGTCCAGCCAATCTGCTCAGGCTTACATAACCAGACACAGCAGGAAGTGGTATTTAAACTAATTGGTTTAGCCATCAGGAATACAACAATGTTTGTGGAGTCTGTCAGAGTGTCAATTAAAAAAAAAAGAAGCCAAAGGTGACCCTATAAAAGAGAAAGGTGACACATCAAAACCCCTTATTTTTGAAGCTTAAATTGGAATGACTAGGGAACCATCAAAATCAGAACAACAAATTGGCAAATCTATACTACCTCTCAAAGATAAGTACAACATTACTCATTTGTCTGGATTTTAATCCTTGCTTTGCTAGTTATACTACCTTGAATCCATAATGTTTTTATTATCAGGCTAACAATTAGTGTCCAATAGCAAAATGACCCTTGAGGCTTTACATATATTGCGCTAGTCTTCCTGCCCTGGGCTGCACAGGGCAGTGAGCTGTCTCCTTAGCATCTACAGCAGCCCTCCCGCTACTCTCTGTGGTAATACATGGGGCCTTCTCCATGCAGTAAATGTTTACTGAAAAAAGCATAAAAGGATTTCAGTAAAAAAAAAAAAAAGCATAAGATTGAAAGCCATTATTGAATATTAAGTTCATCTCTTGGAAAATGCCTAGCCCATGATAGTCACTCAATAAATATTTATTGACTAAATCAATGAATATGTTAGTGCAAGCATGGGACAAAGATTAATAGAGAACAATGTAGTAATTCCTATATGACAGTGACAGGAAAGCCTTGTCTGTGAAAAACCATCTCTCTTGCTCTATCCAAGGACATGTTTTTATATTTTTGAATGTAGCCAGGATGAGATTCCTCAGTGAAATAGCCAATACAGATGCTTGTGAGATAAGAATGGATTGTGTGTGTGTGTGTGCATATGTGCATGCATGGGCACGTGTGTGTGCCCACAGGTGCTTCTTGCAGGAGGAAAGAGATGAGAGAGTAAAGGAAATGAAAATCAGTTTTCCTCACTGTAAAGTTTACAGAAAAAAAAACACAACTAAAGGGACTGTATAGATGGGAAGTCAAAGAGGCAACAGAGAATGAAGATGTGTTGCGGACTTGGCCCTGTGCTGTCAAATGTAGAATGTTGTAGGTAGATCTTCATGACTTAGTGAAACATCTATTTGTCTTGCACAGGATGCAGAACTGGCTTTTCAGGGGATAGATCAGAACCCTGAGCTCTACTTTTCTGAGGGCCCTGAGAGAGAAGTTTGTCACATTTTTGATTACAGATGCCCAAAGAGCTGTTTGCTCTAGGCCATCCGATGGAATCCAAGCTCAGTGGACCCTTTATACCAGCTCCTTGGCTGGTTCACTTTGTTCAACTGGGAAATATAAAAAATATTAACTAATCCTCGTCTCCCCAATGCCACAAATCTTAATATCCTGCAACATTAAACCAGCATCTCCCTAGGGGGACGGGGCTGGTCAGAGAAAAACAGAAGTTTCAAATTGAATTTGTTAGCTGTCAGAGAAATGTCAAGGAGAATGAAGTGGGGGTGGTTAGAGGAGACGTAGCCAGAGAGATTGTTTGTGCTGGGATTTCAGTTGTAATAGATTAATCTGTGTGTGTGTGTGTGTGTGTGTGTGTGTGTGTGTGTGTGTGCATGTGTGTGCGCATGCGTGTGTCAACCCAACACTTGAGCTTTCTCACTTAAGAGTCTAAATGGTTTGTTTTTATGAAAAAAAGGAGTAAGCTGTTTACACATTTGGAAAATAAGACACACTGAAAAGGTAATTGTAATAAACACAGAAGAATATTACATTTAAGCATGCATAAAGTAGCTCAGAAATAAACATTATGTGATAATAACAATAAATGTGAATCAAGTCCACTTGTATATGTTCTAGGTAAAAATTACGTTGGTTAAATACTGCCAATTATTTGAATGTGTCTACAAAGGGACTGAGGAAAGGACTTTTCCGGAACTTAGCCAGTTATCCTAACAAACACAGAGAACTCCTACATGATGCGGGGAAACTCTAGAACATCAAATAACCATTTTACAAAGCCCAACCCACACTGTAATGCCTACCAACAATGAGATTATGGCCGTAATTCATGTTGTTCAAGTGCTGACCATAGCACGAGGAAAAGATTATACCTTGTGATGTTTTTATGACCGATCTTGAAACAAATGAAAGGGGGCAAAAAAAAAAAAAGAATCATGGATAGTCACAAATTTCTGGTAACTAATTTTGTTTCTGTTCATACCCAAGTCCAAGCCACAAATTTGAACTGTTCTGGAAACACACAATGATCCCATTCATCAGCACTTACTAATAATTCATAAAGCCTGAACTATGCCAGTGATCATGTATCTTTTTATGCCAACTTTATTTTTGCTGGTAAATAACAATCCATTTAATTGCAGAAATAAATCTGTTAGGTCAACATCACAAACTTGAAAGTTATATTAGAAAAAAAGGTTTAATAACATAAGCCCTGGAAATAGAGAACTCAATTAGATACGATTCTTTGCTCTCCACATCATAGTATGTGAGCCTTAAAAGACCTATTGACTGTCCTAAACATGGATGTCCAGTGAGGATAATTACCAGTACTCTTATTTGTAGTTTTCATTTCTGAGTTCCCTTTGTCATAACTATTTAGTTCCTCATTTGTCTTAGCTCTTTGTCAGGCAGCCTGAACTCTTGCCTGTATTGTACATTCTTTCTTCCTTTATCTCACCACTTTTTCTCCTCATTTTTTGGTGCTGTGATCTTCTCATCCTAGAAAAGGTAATTTCACACATTCTGAATTACTGCAATTTAGGTCAGAGAGACTAGGCACCATGAAAATAAGTTCTTTATTTAGGAAAAAATCTTCTCTGATCTATTTCCCCTATTAAGCTTGTCAGAGTCTCACCTTTCCTGTTATATATTGGGGGAAGAGGGGGAGGAGCCAGATATTTTTAAAGTAGCCTTTTTGAAAAGAAGTCCTGAAAGGTACCAAAAATATACTAAAGACTTTCCATAAAATGCTGCTTAGATTAATTGGGACTACTCCATGAGAAATTCTGATCTGGACCTTTCCTTTAATATCACTGGTAAGTCTTCTTTCCCGAACAATGTACCATTGTTCTTTTTTTTTTTTTCTTTTTTTTTAGATCATGGGACATGAACTTTGGGCCTGGGCGCTCTTCAGCTCAAGGCTAGTGCTCTACCACTTGAGCTACAGCACCACTTCCGATTTTCTGTGCTTTATTGGAGAGAAGATTCTCATGGACTTTCCTGCCTGGGCTGGCTTTGAATCATGATCCTCAGAGCTCAGCCTCCCAGCAACTAGGATTACAGGCATGAGCCACTGGAGCCTGGCTGTACCATTGTTCTTTTAGTAACAATTGTTCAGTAACAATAACCCTCTAGATTCTGGCAGTTCACAAGGGCTTAATGGATTCCAGTGAAGGGTTAAATTATATTTTCCATTTGTTGATTGATTTTTCATCTATTATTTTCGGTAAGATTTGCATCTATGCTCACACCATACATCAATAATATACCAAGAGCTTTGTTAATCATCTCAACAAAACAAGCACTGTTGTTTTGTTGCAGATAGTTCAACCACTTGCCAAAGATTACACAGCTCACAAGGGCTATTGCCCACAATAAGCCTAAACTGCAGAGGCTAGCAATGGAAAAATGGTAACTCTATGATCCAGTGTTCCTTCACCTCCCGGGAATCCTGTGGCTCCAAGCAACCATGCAAAATGAAGAGTGGCCAAAGTCAACAGGCCTTTTTGAGGGCCTTACTTGGGCAGTATTGGACAGATACGGAAAGTAGTACCTCACAGGTAAGTATTTAGTACGGGTAGTGTTGCCCTAGTCTGAACACTCTAAAGAGAGAAAAGTAAGGTGAACAGAAGAGCGATTCTCCTTCTTTTAAACCGGCAGCATGGTTTGAGCAAATATTTCTTCTGTATCCTGACGTGACAGGCCACCAACCAAAAGAGGAGATGGTCTACATGATATTCTTCATTATGATCTTTGCTTAGATGACAATTACATGTCACTAGAAGATGACTGAGGAACCTCTTCAGGGCTTTATGGCATTCATGCCACCTTGAGGGACTGATATATGGAAAAGCTGAATGAAGAAGACAGGGACACACACCAAAAAAGAAAAGTTTTAAATACTTGGTAAATGTCAAACTCATTCATTCCTTTGTTCTGTTAAGAAAATGGTAAAAACTTGCCCAAATTATACATTAAAAGCAGATAAAAGTACAAGTCAATAATTTTAAAAAATTAATTTAATAGGAAGCAGAAAGGTACAAGAAGGAAAGAAATCCTGAATTAAATTCCTATGATGTAGCCAGCAAGAAGTTACTGCTGCTGATGGACCTAGGTTGGAGTATAAATGGCAGAATGGTTCCAGCATTGTAGTCGTTAAGTTTACAACAGAGATCTCCTTACCCCAGTCGGTAGCCGTAGTGACCGAAGAACATACTGCATTCAAAGGGATTCAGAAGGGTAAACAGAGTCTTACCATCTTCCTATCAAAAAGCCCCTATTCTTCGCTGTTTTAATTCACAAGTAAAAACCTATTGCTTAGGACCATGTAAAGATGGTTGTTGGTATGAGGGAAGGAATACCACTTCAGATCTGCATCATATTTGTGGCCACAGCTCCAACCTCTTTGTTTCTCTTCTACATGGCCACCTTCACAAGCCAACCACACAATTGCTGGCCATTCCACCCCCCCTCCCCGCCGCCCATAGTAGTCATTCTGAACAAGTCATTGGTGAGGTACTTGGCCACCCTTTTGGTCTATTTTTAAGGGCTCTCTATAGGGACAGTCACTCTCCACATTATCAGTATCAAAAGGCTCTTGTGCAGCCTGCTTTGATATTTTAATAGGAGCATCTGATGCTAATAAAAGCATTCATTTACTAGTTCATTACAATTTATTTATAAATAAAAAGACCATAAATTAACTTACTAATAAGCAAACAACCTAATTTGAGCATGATTTAAAATATACAATGCCTTTGACTACCTACTGAGATTTGGAACATAAGGTATATTTTGTTTTGTGTTGTATTTTCCCTAGTGCTCGGGTTTGAGCTCAGTGCCTCTGGGCTGCTCAGTTGGTGCTTTGCTACATCTTCAGTTCTGGTTTTGGTCATCATTTTAGAGATGGGGTCTTGTGGCGTTTTCTGCCCAGAATAGCTTCAAATCAGCAACTTTCTTTGCAAGGAGACTGCTTCCACCAATACCTAGAAACGACTGGCTGGAAATTCTTCTCCAGAGCCTCCTAGGTTTTGTAGCTAGTATAACTAGTGCCTGACAAGTGCATATTCAATTTTTAAATCTTACACCAAGAACTTGTAGCTAAATAGAAACAATTCTAGGCATTTTTAATGCAGCAAATAAGGGCAAATTTCATCTCAGGTTGTAAGTAAGTTTCCCTGCATACCCAATCAGCTAGATCATCTATTTACTGTAGTCCAGTGGGCTAAAGCTAAAAAATCAGTAAGATAATAATTGTTCATTCCCAGACTTGGAAAAAATTATATTAAGTGAAGTAAGCCAAGCCCAAAGAAACATAGGTCCCATGGTTTCCCTTATTTGCAATATATAGTATATGTCTGAGTCAAGCAGAAAAGGTCAGATAAGTTGATGTTAGAGAAATGAACCCTAAGATATGTATTCAAATGTTTTTTTCTTTCAGGTGATTGTTTCTAACACATTTATAAGATTATTTCTTTGTTGCTTTGTATGTCTCTCCCCCACAGTATAACCCCTGCTTTCACTGTATTTGATGTCGGTATAATTTGTGGAGGGGAAGGGGAAAAACAAGTCATTTAAATAAGGATACAAGTGGACCCATTGCAACAATGAGAAGTACAAGTTGTCATGTCGAAAACGAACTTTACAACTTTGGTTGCGGGGGTTGGGGGGGGTGGGAGAGGATTGGGTGAGGGGGCTGGGGGAGGCTGGGGAGGGATGGGAAGGGTAAACAAAGGAGGAGGCTACAATGCTTGATAAGAAATGTACTCACTATCTTGCCCATGTAATTGTAACCCCTCTGTACAGTATTTTCACAATAAAAAAGAAAAAGAATTGTTCATTCCCAATACAGGTAGATGGGCTCAGTCATGTGACATGAGAATCATATTACTGTCATGGGAATTAGTAGAACTCAGAACCCTCATGGTGAGCTAACTCTCAGATATATGACTCTCCCATAACCAATCCGATGAAAATGCTTCCATCATAGCAAATGTGAACCACTCTGGAAGAACTCAAGGCACATTGGCTATTGGTAAAATAGTTGAGTCACATCATCACCTCCAGACTGCTTTGTTTCTGCTCCAAAGTTCAAGGAACAAGTTCCCACTTCCTAACAAGAGCTGACAAACTGTTTTCTTTGTCTCACTTAAAAATAAAAAGTCATAGGGGCTGGGAAGGTGGCTCAGTGGTAGAGCGCTTGCCTTGCATGCCTGAGGCCCTGGGTTCGATTCCTCAGCACCACATAAGCAAAAAGAAAAAAGCCGGAAGTGGCACTGTGGCTCAAGTGGTACAGCGCTAACCTTGAGCTGAAGAGCTGAGGGACAGCGCCCAGGCCCAGAGTTCAGGCCCCACAACCGGACCCAAAAAAAGAAAAAAAATAAAAATAAATAAAAAGTCATAGATGCTGTAGAGCAATAATTTGCAATCTGTGCAAGATCCTCAGTTATCCCAATTCAAATGATACATTTTGTGTCTCTGAGGACCTTCTACGCTGAGGGCACAGAGCTAAACCCTCGGTGAACAATTGTACATCAGGTTGCAGTGAGCCAAAGATGAGTCTTTTCTATGGCTTCTGAAAACAGATATTACATTGGGGCTGGTTGGGGGAGATGGGGGTCTTCCCCATACTCTAGGAAGAATCAGGAATTAGAGCTGGAATTAAATGGTTGCCACAGCATTAGATTGCAACACTAAATCTTTTAAATTCATAATTCGATGTTCAGCATTCTCGTTGATTATTTTAATCACATCACACACAGAAGCACTTCAGTCATCCAACAGCTCCCAGGAGGCCCAGCCTCAATTGCTATCTCTAATCTTCCTGGAGCACCCTCTTCTGCTACTGTTCATTAATTAAACATCCTTCTGCTGATGCCTCTTTTGGATATTGTTGCCCGGATTGCTTGTCACCTTAACACTGCCTTTATCCCAACGATACCAGTTCATAATCAATTATTTTCCTCTGTTAGAACTACTTTTCTCTCTGATAATATCCTTTGATGACTCGATAAGTCTTTTACTATCAAAATTCATCTATTTAAATTACTACTCTCAAAGGCACAACCAATCTTCCTTTGTAATCATTTCTTTCATTCCCAAAGGAGTTGAGGACTCTAGCGTTGTTTACTGTAGACATAGAAAAAGCAAATGACCAGATTAAAGAGTAAAATTTCAAGCCAGGAGCCAGATACCATACCAAATATTAGTGTTGTTTGGGAAATGGAAGAAGTAGGGTTATAAAATATTGCTTTATGCCTCTTTTTTATGTACTGAATTTAGTCAGTCAATATGTAATCCTTATTAAGTGGCAGTATTGAATCAGATCCTGTGATGGACAGGTGTGCATGATAAAAAGAGTATTTTTAGCAAGGTGTGTTTTTCAAAGATGGTCATACCCATAATGTGACTTTGTCCTCAATAATCCTATAGAGAGATAGTGATCTTTTTTTTTTTCCCTGTGAATCATAGTAGGTTTAAAACTGGAAGAGCAAATGCTACTTGACTTCTGATGCTGGGTCCGAAAGACTATATGTAGGTTCATCCTTGGTTGTTCTTAGACACTCTTTCAGGAGTCCTGAGTGGAGTCTTACCGCCCTGAGGCTGACACGCTGTAAGGAATCCCAATGAATCAACTGTCAGGACCCAAGATGCTCCCACTACCACTATTGACTAGCTATAAACACCTAAACACTTCAACAAGCCTTTCCATGTGTTTTCTCAGTTAACCATCAGACATCCCCGCAAGATATATTCTAACAAAGAAGGAATGTGGGGCATTGCAATGTGATTTCAGCTTCCCAAGTGAACACAACAGGGAAACTGGTGCCGTGTTCCAACGCGCCGCAGGCTGCCCTTGCAATCACCAGGGACACTACCTTTTTCAGTGCTTCAGCAATGTTCATTGGTGCAGACTTCAGCTTAGTCACTCTGACTGACCAAATGGATGTCAAATTCCTGAGGGCAGAAATTGAGCTATACTCACTATTTTATCTGGGAACCCAAGGAAGCATCTGGCACCTGTTGACTTAGCATTTAGTAGATGATCACTACATAAGTACATGAGGGAATGAATGGTCTATGTCACCCTCACCCTGGGCTGTGATAGGAGATTGCCTGGAATACTCAGTGTGTGTGTGTGTGTGTGTGTGTGTGTGTGTGTGTGTGTGTGTGTGTGTGTGTGTGTGTGTGTGTGTGTGTGTGTGTGTGTGTGTGTGTGTGTGGTGCTTGGCAAATGCTTTACCACTTGCACTATGCCCTTTAGTCTTTATTTGGCCTTGAGATAGGGTCTCAGGCTTTTTGCCAAAGCTGGCCTTGTACTTAAGATCCTCCAGTTTCTGCCTCCCAAATTGCTGTGGCTTCAGGCAGGTGTCAACAGCTCCATTTGAGGAATAATTCCTCGGCTGGAAATTCTATGATTCTCAGATGTGAACTTCCTGTAAGTGAACCACGAACTGAAAATTTACGCTCAACATAGCCCTTGTTTTGAATAGCTTTATTGGGCTCTTCTGGACCAGATATCCTTTTCTTCAAGTTGGGTATTTCCTGTGCCACTTGGATCATATGCTCTAGATCCTTTGGAGGATTCCATTGAGTCACACTTGTATCCTGGGGGTACGTGGGAAAGCGGGACGTCCTCTGAACCCTGAGCATGGTAGGACTTCGAGCAGGCACAGATCTGGGTTGGGATTCAATCGTCACTCCTTGGGGTCTTTCTTCCTTAGAGATAACCCATCTATGACTTTTTGGCCATGTCAATCCCAAGAGCAGAGAAAAGAGGAGCTTCAACTCTTTTTTTTTTTTTTTTTTGCAAGGTAGCAAAATGAATACCACAGGTGAAATCACAGCCCTTGGGGATGTGATGTGGAAATGCTGTGGAATGCTGAGTCAACTCCACGGGCAGATTATCTAGCTCTGCCATCTAATCTCATTTTGCCATTGTTTTAATGGGGAAAAGAGGAAGGAGGTATTAAGATCATTGCCAAGCAAGATTCCTCCCAGGCACCTCTCTGCCTCCATAGAGCTCTCAGGAATGACAGACAGCCCTGTTCCCGTTTCTCTGCTCCATTTAGGTGTCACAGCCATATCAAAGTCATTTTGGGGTCTGCTTCTATGTCTGGGTGTGTGCCTCTGTGTGTGTGTGTGTGTGTGTGTGTGTGTGTGTGTGTGTGTGTGTGTGTGTGTGTGTGTGTGTGTGTGTGTATGCATGCACGGTGTGCATGTGCTTCACTCAGAAATGCCCATATTTCTCCCCTTTGCAATGCACTGACTGCTCTCCCATTTCATTTCCCTGGACTTCCTGGCTTGTTCTACTTTACTTTTTCCTCAGCGATGATTTCAGATGAGGACTGTGGCATCTGCAGGATGTGGCTCATGCCCTCCATCTTCTACTCTGCATTCCTGTGAGCTGTCTGCAACATGAGCCATATCTCTCCATAACAAACAGGATAAAGTGAAACTCACCTTCATTGGGGTGGGAGGGGGGAGACAAGTCTTCATGAGATGAAACTTAGTCATTACAGAGCTGATAGATGCGGGTGTAACACTACAGGTATTTAAACAGTTATAGTACATTCCTACTGAATCTACCTATAGAAACCCTTGTGTAACTTCTTGTTATGTGTCAAATGTATGTTAATGTTATTGCTAATACTTGTCTCCACTTCGGGAATTCGTACTCATATTAGGACCTCTGCTGCTGGGTGACTTCCTGTGGATCATTCCCAGTCTTCCCTTGTCACAAAGCCTGCCAGACTCTTCTCCATTTGTTTTTCAACAGGAACAGAACACAAGCTCTTTTGCAGATCTCACCAAAAAGGACACATTCTCCCAAGGTTACCCAATCGCCTTGCTCACATTAACCTTTGGATAGCATCCAGCTTCCTCCAAATGAATGTGAGAGAATACTGAGATGTCATTTGCTTGATGTCTTTTCTTTTCTTTTCTTTCTTTCTTTCTTTCTTTCTTTCTTTCTTTCTTTCTTTCTTTCTTTCTTTCTTTCTTTCTTTCTTTTTCTTTCTTTCTTTCTTTCTTTCTTTCTTTCTTTCTTTCTTTCTTTCTTTCTTTCTTTCTTTTCTTTCTCTCTCTCTCTCTCTCTCTCTTTCTTTCTTTCTTTCTTTCTTTCTTTCTTTCTTTCTTTCTTTCTTTCTTTCTTTCTTTCTTTCCTTCTGTCTCTTCTTTGATCTTTGACAATGGGATCTAATGATCACACTCTCCCTTCTGTGTTTCCACGGCTGGTAACCCTGGGGTCGCTTTTGACTCAAATTCTTTTCTGTGAGATGCACATTAGTCAGACAGTTAGGAATTCATGTATAGACAGCTTGGCACAGAGAGAGAAGATTGCAATGAGAGTCACACATTCTCCTGGGTCTGGTTGTCCTCTTGCTTTCAGACTGTCGTGCTGCATGATAGAAATGGTGGACGTCCTGCTTTTTCTAATCTTTATTGGGCTAGTATATATTTGCGTTGGGGGCTGGCTCTTCACAATGTCTGAGTATGTGAATGTTGCATCTATGACCGTAATGCACAATTACATGTTTCTGTCATGTAAATAGTGGGTTTACTCCCCCTTCTTCTGTTTCTGGTCCTTTCTTTCTGGCTTCTACTTTTCCAGTAGACATTTACTGAGTCTATTATGAACCAGATTCTGATGACAGATTGCTTAAAAGAAAATAGGCGATTTTTGCTGCTTATATTTCAGGAAGACCAGGAAGGAAGGACTCAGACAAAAAAAAAGTAAAGAATAAAACATGGGGTAAGTAATGAGAATGACAAATTCTCTAGCCGTATATGTAAGAGTCAGGTAATGGCAGTTTGGATGGCTAGGGGAGGCTTCCACATTGAGTTTATTAGGAAAAGAAATGAGTCAATTGTGTAAAACTTTAAAGAACATTTCAGGTAATGAAAACAGCACATGTCAGGTTGTGGGAAAACTTCCACTTGATATAAAGGGAGGAATACTGTAATAGCCATGAGAAAATCCAACTTGAAGAAGGCAGCCTTACAGCTGTCAACTGTTAAGTGAAAAACAAATAATGCCATCATAAAGAGGGACAGAGCATCTGTTTTCTTTAGTCATCTGTTTCAATGAACAGGACGGGATGAGCCTAATGCGTCCAGTATCAAACTAAAAATCAACCACTCTATAAATAAGTTGCTAATGTTTTATATTACCTGGTTCTATTATGATATCCCAGCAAACCCTTCCCTGGATTTTTTTTGTAATAAAATATATTTGAGATATTCAACAGAACCATAGATTCCTGGTAGAATACATCCCTACTCTCCAATTGTATTCATTAGAACATGGAATCTCTACCATTCAGAACCACAGTATGAAGAGTGGTTTAAGGACCAATGTCTTTCATACAGACGTGGAAAATGATGAGGCTATCATAATCACAGTGGACTAAATTGTCATATAGTTGTGTGGTAGAATGAGAGAGACCCACAAGATACTCTAAATAAGACAATAAATACCACAAATGCTGAATCACATGAAGGATGATAGACACAAAAGGATAGACATATAATGATTCACATTTATTTGAATTTGGGAATATTAGTGGTTTGGGATATGTGCCAAGACACAAAACCAGCAGGAAAATGAATTAACCAGAACCTTAAGAAGTACAGTTGTTGGGAAATGGGAAGGAAGAGTGTGGGCATTTAGCCGAGCTGATTTGCTAACTCTGAAAAACAAGCAATCATCAATTTCTTGACCTGAGTAACATGCTTCTTGTGAGCATGTGTGTGATAAGTCCCTGACCTACATACCTTATATGGTGAATTCATATTCATGGATATTAATTTCACAAATAAAAAGTGTGTAAAGTACACCCAAGCATAGTTCCTAGTCCACACTACAAAATGTATATATTAGATCTCACTACTTGTTTGGAAAATAAAAAATAAAACTTTTCCCTTCTACAAGAAAGGATGTTTGCTAACTGCCCTTGTAAAAGAAAAGAAGGCATTTGTTTTCTTTCCTGCTGGTCCTATGGCTTGAACTCAGGACTTGAATATTGTCCCTGAGCTTTTGGGCTCAAGGTTAATGCTCTACCACTTGAGCCATGGCTTCCATTCTGGCTAATTGTTTGCTAATTGGACATAAGAATCTCACAGTTTAACCTGCCTGGGTTGGCTTCAAACCACAATCTTCAGATCTCATTCTCCTAAATAGCTAGGATTACAGGCATGAGCTATTGGTTCCAGGGAAAATGCAATAATTTTAAGAAATAGTTAAACCTCTATGTCTGTTAGTGAATACCAGTTTCATTTTCCTGTGATCATAAAAAGAAATCCAAATTCTTTTTTTTACCAAAAGCTAACATTTGGAAACACTACTAATAATGATAGTTAATAACCAAGATTGTTTTTTGCATCCAAGAGTAATTTACATCATACTATATTACATATTCCACAGCAATTGAAATTCTATTTTGCATTCCTTTATAGGTATCTAGTGAACAAACTGATCACAACAACCTTAATTATATCTATTTTGCCTAGTAGCTTACCAAGTCCCTTCTTGTTTTATCAGTGAATCCTTGGAATTCATAGGATATGGCACATAGTAGGCAATCAAGAGTAAATGAGTTGGCCAGGCACTGGTTTGTCTGCAAACCTAGCAGCTCAGACAGCTGAGATTGGGGATCATACTTGAAAGCCAGCTGGTACAGGAAAGTTCTTGAGGCTCATCTTCAATTAGCACCTCAAAATCCAGAAATAGAGCTGCAGCTCCAAGTTTTCTGCCTTGAGAAGAAAAGCTAAGGGACAGTAACTAGGCCCTGAGTTCAAGCCCCAGTCTCTGCACAGAAAGAAAATAAAAGAAAAAAAAAAGAAGTAAAGAAAAAAGTGGTGTGGCTCTGCCCATTGAAGTTACCATAGGTTCTTCTGATCGAAGTTATCCTAAGAGCTCCTACATTTGGTAAGTTAAGGTACTGTTGATGGCTGGGACAGATGAACCCATATTCTCAGTAACTGACTGGTTTTGTTATCAGGAATCTGGAGAAGAATCTTTGATAATGGCAGTGGCTTTGCCACCACATTTCCCTGTTCCCAGGAAAAATGGTTACTTGTATACAACTGATAGAGGAACAAAAAGCCAGAGAGAGAGAGAGAGATTGAGAGAGAGAGAGAGAGATTGAGAGAGAGAGAGAGAGAGAGAGAGAGAGAGAGAGAGAGAGAGAGAGAGAGAGAGAGAGAGAGAGAGAGAGAGCCCATGGGACGATCGTGTAGGTGAAGCCTAGGACCGGCATGCATCACGTCTGTCCACATTTTACTAAAGAAATCCAGTAGCACACACACAGCTCAGCTCACAGATGCAGAGGGAGCTGTGGGATGCAGGCCCGGGCGTGGGGAGGGCTTCTTAACAAGGAAAACCTCTGGAGGATTTGTCAGTCACAGCACTGTGGTGGACAGCTGGTTCTCTTTTCCATGACATTCCTGAATTTAGTGATTTATCCATACTGCCTTGTATTTGGTCCTTTTCTCTCTCCCACCTAGCCAGACTGAAGGAAGGGGGATTTGATTGCATGTCGAGTTTTTGAGAGGATTTTACTTCTTTCTAAGCCTTCCTTTTAAGTATGGTTCATATACGTTATTGCTTTATGTCTTAGAACATAGACAAATACATATGGGTTTTGCCCAGTTATGGGGAACTACAAATGTGTGACACCATAATTTTAATAAAATTTCTGTCCTCCCATCCCCCCACACACATATAAGACAGACAAGGAGAGAAAGAGCAAGAAAGAGAGAGAAATATTTGCTCAGAGTTTTTGTTTTAAAACATTCAGAGCAGAGAAGAGTTCTGCAGGAATCTTAGTCTTCATTCTCCCAGTCCTGGGTAAAATATGAAATTGCATCCTTGATTCCTTAATAGACACCAACAATGAAATATTCCTAAAAGGTCTTCTTCTCTATCAAAACCTTCATTTGTCAAAGCAAACCAAAAATAGGCTTATTGCACTTTCAAACTATTCCTGAACTGTATGTCTTTGCATTTTCTCACTTAAAAAATTAGCCATAGTGGTTGAACAAGTTTCACTCCCACCAACAGTGCGGTAGGGTGTCCTTCTGGCCACATCCCCTCCAGCATCTGTTGTTATTAGATTTCTTAATTACAGCCAATCTAATTGGGGTGAGGTGGAACCTCAATGTTGTTTTGATTTGCATTTCTTTTATGGACAGAGAAGTTGAATATTTCTTCATGCATCTATTGGCTATTTTATTTTGTCGGTCTGGGGTTTGAACTCTGGGCTTGGGAGCTGTCCCTCAGCTTTTCAGCTCAAAGCTAGTGCTCTACCACTTGAGCCACAGCACCACTTCTGGCTTTCTGAGTCATTTATTGGAGATAAGAGTCTCACAGACTTTCCTGCTGAGCTGGCTTTGAAGCCCAAACCTCAGATCTCAGCCTCCTGAGTAGTTAAGATTATGAGCATGAGCCACTGGTGCCTGACTTATTGGTCATTCTTATTTCCTCTTCAGAGAAGTCTCTCTTTAAGTCTTTAGCCCACCTATTAATTGGGCAGTTGTTTCTTTGAGTATTTGTTTTTGGGGAAAGCAGTATGGAGGTTCCTTAGAGACTATATATAGAGCTCCCCTGTGACCCAGCAATCCTACTTCTGGGCATTTACTCAAATGATCACAAACAAGGCCATACTAAAACTACCAGCACAACTATGTTTATCGCAGCATTATTTACCATAGCTAAGATATGGAAACTCAGATGCCCCTCAGTAGATGAATGGATCAAGAAAATCTGACACACACACACACACACACACACATATATATGTGTGTGTGTGTGTGTGTGTGTATATATATATGTATATATATACATATATATATATGTATTTATATAATGGAATTCTATGCTTCCATCAGAAAGAATAACACTGCATCATTTGTTAGAAAATGGAAAGACTTGGAAAAAATCATATTAAGTGAAGTAAGCCAGACACAAGGAAACATAGGTCCCATGGTTTCCCTTATTTGCAATAAACAGTATATGTCTAGGACAATCTTATCAGATGAGCAGAAAAGGTAAAAGCTATGTACATATGACCATATAAGATGATGGTAAGCACAATAAGCCTATGAACACAAGGGGTTTTTCTTTGTTGTTGTTGCTGTTTCTCATGTACTATGTGAATTTTTGTTTCTTTCGTATGTTCTTCTTCTTATGGTATATCCCTGTTGTCACTGTATTTGATGTTGGTACCTTGCATCTTTATCTAATTTGGGAATGGGAAGGGGAATAACAAAATGCTGAAACAAGGACACAGGATGACCCATTACATCAATGAGACTCATAAGACACTATGTTGGAAATGAACTTTACAACTTCGGGGGTGGGAGGAGCAGGGGAGATGGGGAGGGAAGGGATAGTAGGAGAAAAACAAAGGAGTGGGTAACATGCTCGACAAGAAAAGTACTCACTACCTTACTGATATAACTGTAATCCCTCTGTATAGCATCTTTACCAGAAAATAAAATAAAATAAATCAACCATAGCCAGGCGCTGGTGGCACATGCCTGTAATCCTATTTACTCAGGAGGCTGAGATCTGAGGATCATGGTTCAAAGCCAGCCTATGCAGGAAAGTCTATGAGACTTTTATTTCCACTAAACAACCACATAAAAAGACAGAAGTGCAGCTGTGGATCAAGTAGAGTGCTAGCCTAGAGAAGAAAAAAAAAAGGAGCTCAGAGAGTGGTTAGGCCCTGAGTTCAAGACCAGGACTGGCACAAAAATTTTTTTAAAAATCATCCATTTAAGAGAGAAGATCAGAAAAAAAATTAATTCTATATTACATTACCTTGAGTGCTAAATGATCACCAAAATGGGAAAATGTAGAAATTCTGCTTCTGTGATGCCAAATTCAAGTTCACAGAACCTTTTGGCGTAATCTACATACAAAACAGCATCCCCGCACTAGAATGAATTCAGCATGAAACACGGGGACAGGTAGTGTGGCTTAGAACCAAATCACCCAACTCTTGGAGATTAGAAGAATTAACAAATTTTATGCTGCAGTCTCTATAAATGAGCCAACAAATATGCACCAAAAATCCTAAACCACAGCCTTGAAATAAAGAGCTTAATGTAATTCAGTGCTTATTGGTTGCCTAGAAACCAACTTGGAAAGGGTGGGTGAAGGACTCAAAAACATGAAAGGTTGGTTCATAGGTTTAATAAGGGAATTATTAACTCTGAACTGCTCAGAGGTGATTAAATACACACACATATATTTGAATATATGTCTGTCTGTCTATCTATCTATCTATCTATCTATCTATCTATCTATCTATCTATCTATCTATATCTTTGCTCACCTATCCCAAGACCTCCCTAACATAGAGAGAGCAAGGTCAGAGGGCACACAAGGGAGGTTTGCCGAATGACTGGACAGTGGACAGGCTGTGGGAGTCACCGAGGGTCAAACAATCATTGCCAGATCATCACAAGTTACCAACAAATTATATCCCTGGGTAAAGCTCACTGATTTTCTTTTCCCTAACTATCTCTCTAGAAACAAATCATTGAGGATTTGAGTATGACAGGATACATTTCCCTAGTCCGTTCTGGCTAAGGTTATTCTAAAAAGACTCCCCTTAGGCAGGTGGAGGGCAGGGCTGCGACTCAGGTGACTAATGGGTTTCATGGTAGGAAGAGTGAGTGGGCCCTATACCAGTGACTTACACTTGTAATCCTAGCTACCCAAGAGGCTGGGATCTGAGGATCTTTGGTTCAAAACCAGCCCAGGCAGACAAATCCAGGAGACTGGTATCTCCAGTTATACAGCAAAAACGCCAGAAGTGGCAGTGCAGTCAATAGCCTTGGGTAAAAAAAGGCTAAGGGAAAGTGTGAGTTCCTGAGTTCAAGCCCCAATATCAGCATATATACCACATGCGTGTGCACGTGTGTGTGCATGCACACACGTATATATACCACATGCATGTGCGTGTGTGTGCATGCGTGCGCGCACACACACACACAGACTAAATGGGCTGAGAAGTGAGGCCTTAGTTCTTCATCTGAAAGCCTCTGGAAGGAGATGGACTGACTGGTTTTCAAGTGTTAACTATGAGCCATGTTATGTTAAGGTGTCTGACTCATCATGATCCCGCTATTATTTCAGCTTCTTGTCTTGGTTCAGAATTAGAAACTAAGGCGGTGATGATGCCCAGGTGGCAATTCATGAGGTAGCATTTTAGCATTTCCTTTAAAACTATTAAACAAATGAACCTCTCAATTCTAAAATAGTGCATACACAGATGATAATGTGCTTTTAGCATCTTGGTTTGAAAGAGTTGCTTAGGGAGGACATATTTCATCCTAATTATTTTTGACAGGAATTAGGTCAGATTAATTAGTTTAAAATTCAGCTGAGCAACAGCGTCTTTGCTAATTACTTCAGGGCACATACATAATTCATTTACAATAGCAAAATAAGGAAAATTCTGGGGTAGAATGCCACCCAACCCTGATCTCTTTGATGGGTCATTCATAAAAAGAGAACCCTATGACCTAAAGAAGGAGCAAGAAGCAGAGAGCATCCAGAGTTCTATTGTGGAATACGATTGGTATTTCTTTATATAAACACATGTTTATGTCTCAAAGGATGTATTGCTAAAAACTATAGCTTATACTGTAGCTATCTTAGAGTTTTGAAAAGGGAATTTTTCTACCTCAACCCTTCATGAGTTTTATGACCTTGGACAAAGTTCTTTTTTGGGGGGGGGGTTCAGTCGTGGGGCCTGAACTCTGGGCCTGGGTGCTGTCCCTCAGCTCTTCAGCTCAAGGCTAGCGCTCTACCATTTGAGCCACAGCACCACTTCCATTTTTTCTTTTTTGCTTATGTGGTGCTGAGGAATCGAACCCAGGGCCTCATGCATGCAAGGCAAGCACTCTACCACTGAGCCACCTTCCCAGCCCCGAAAGTTCTTAACCACTATAAGTCTCAGAGTTTTAATTTCTTTGCTGTTATTTTTAAACTAACACTATCTACTTTATGGCCTGTTTTGACAACCCTGGGATAATGTGCTGTATAAGTCACAGCACTTGACATAGAGTATTTAGTCATTATTAGTTATTATTGTTTCTTTGGTGATGTAGGGAATTCAATAAGTGTCATAATGCCAATAAGCCTGTAAGCGTTTCCTCAAATTCCTCTAAAAGTGAATTGTACTTTTTGGTTTGGATTGAATTAGGCAGGCCCTTATAAATGTAGGTTCAATTTTCAACAGTGCAAACTAAGTTGGCTTAAGATGTTTCAGGATAAAGTATGTACAAGTGGCTCATGCCTCTAATGTTCACTGCTCAGGAGTCTGAGATCTGAGGAACATAGTTCAAAGGCAGCCCAGATAACTAAAGCCCATGAGACTCTCATCTCCACTTAACTACTACAAAGGCTCTAGTGGTATTCTGCTAGTCCTCAGCAAAAAAGAGCTCAAGGACTGTACCCGGGCCCTGAGTTCAAGCTCCAGGGTCGGCATACACAAACACACCACACACACACACACACACACACACACACACACACACACACACACACACACACATTCAGTACATTACATAGTGATATTAGTCTTAAAACAAGATTGTCCCAGAGATGTAGGCAAATAGTAGAGAATAAGTATGTGTTACCTTTCTAGCATCTTATATGGGGCTAAGAACTTACTTAGAAATCAGTGTTTTATCCCAGAATAACCCAATTGAAGGGGTGTATGTGTGTGTGTGTGTGTGTGTGTGTGTGTGTGTGTGTGTGTGTGTGTGTGTGTGTGTGTGTGTGACTAGGAACTTAATTTAGGGCTTCAGACATGCTAAGCACATTATAGCCCCAGATAAAATTTTAATGTGAACTCTCCTGATACCTGAATGTTTTCTCACATTTTTTTTTAAAACAGCACATGAAACAGAAAAACTCATTCGTTACATCGTGTTCTGTTAGTTTAAGAATTATAGGTTAAATTATGGGTGGGTTTGGCAACCTATAATCAAGTATTCATGTGCGTGTGAACTGAAAGACTGTTTTTGCTGACATATCAAACTAGTTTCAACCCCTAGCATGAGGAACCACTGAGATTTGCTTTTTCCCAGTCGAGAATATATGTACAGAAGGAAAATTAAATGGATGAGAAGGCCTTACAATGATGGTGTAGAAGGAAAAAGTAGGAATGTTCTGCCAATATTTTCAACCCAAATTGAAAATACAACGGGCAACACTCTTGCCTGGGTGCCAACTATTTTGAGCCTTAACATCCATGTGAACATGATTGCTGCTACTTTCATTACACATCTCCTTGGGGGAAATAATTGCATATTGAAGGAAATTCCTGTCTCCTGCAGGAAAGACGGAAACATGGAGGGTGGAGATTACATGGAGCCTTTTGGGCTCTTTTTGAGCCTTTCTTACTCCTCAGTGAGAATTGTATCCCAACATTATGCTGGATGGTCTGAAGTGTTTTATTAAATAGTCCTTCTCAACACCTGGGATTAGTGAAGATATACAGCTTAATGATTGCCATGAATGGCATATAGTTTGCTGCATTATTGAGAAAAGAAGGAGAGGGGGAGGTGAAGACAGAGAAAGCTTTTTTTTCCCAAAATATTCACACTCTACTCCACATTGACCTATAGCAACTATCCTAAACCGAAGTTCTTAAAAAAATTAGTTCTTTTTGTCCTTGTTTCTGGTGTCTCTGTCCTCATATCTCAAACCCAGCCTACTGCAATCTGGCCCTAGTCCACTCTATTCTACCCAAGTGTTCTGGCCAACTTTGTTATGACCTCCTTTGTTATATCTGGGGGCTGTCTGTCGGCTTTTTATCACTGTACCTCCCAACATTAGAACTGCTGAGCACTCCTCTCCAGCCAACTTCCTGCCCATAGCATCTGTAACATTTTATTCTGTTGGTTTTCCCATTACATTTCTGATTTCTTTCTTCTTCATCTGTCGCTCACTTGAGGATGGTGTCTTGTGCTCACACTCTAATCAGCTTATAATACAAGAGCCTTTCCTCTCTCCTCTCTCAAAACGGGACCAGAAGATAATATTCACCAGAGCAATAAAGAGCTGTGCACTGTAGCTTCTATCCATTCCGTCAGACACTCCAGGTTTGACACCCTTGATTTGATTTCCTGAGTCTCCTGCTTAATTTATCTGACCCCATGCCTTTCTTCCCTGGGTTAGTGCTATCCACTAGATGTTCAGTTATTCCAATCTAGCTTAGTTCTTGTTCCTGGGCATCAAAAATCCAGAGATCCGGACTTTTTCTGGCTATATCCTTTGGAGTCCTACAGAGGGATAAAATGGATGATACTCCTCATGATCTCGCAAACCTCCTTGTATGCTTTGTACCTCCGATCATTGTTGCAGCCATCATTCTTGCTCCTGTCAGAAACCTTGTTTGCTGACCCTTTGTCCTCACTCTCAAGCACATCCAAACAAGTCTGCAGCCCAGTCAATTTAGTCTGTGAAAAATATGATTACAGCTAATCCTCTCATAGCAGTATTCTAGCTGAAGACAACAGCATCTCAATCTCTAGGTGAAGCAAGCTCGGATGACTCCCTCAAATTCTATTTCATTTCCCTTTGGAAGTATTAGGGCTCAAATTCAGAGCCTTGCACTCGGTAGGCAGGAGCTCTACCGCTTGAGCCATCATTCCTCCCCCTCCCATTTTTTGTCAGTCCTGGGGCTTGAACGAATGTCCATGAACCTCCTAATCTGTGCCTCCTAAGTAACTGGGATTAGAGGCATGCATCGTCATATCTGGCCTCTATTGTTTGCTTTCATCTGTCCATTGTCCCTCTTCACACTCCAATTATTTTTGTAAAGTTCAAACTTGACACCGCTTCTTCCTTAGTGAAAACCTACAGGGTCCCAGTCTTCTTGTCCTTCCTTGTCTTCTCCCACACACGATGAAAAGCAACTTTCACAACACAATTCCCATTTCTCACTCCAGTCTTCCTACTATTTCACACCTCTGTTCTGTTTTTTCAAGAATCCAGACCCCTAATCACAGGGAAGTCTTCATGATTTTACCTCTCTCCCTTCTCTTTGATTAGCTGACAATTACAAACCTATCACGCATGCCTTTCCAGGCCACGTTTTTTGGGAACTTTCTCTGACTGGCCCACTCCCCGGATCAAATAAGATTCTACTGAAAGAATAAATTAGTTAGGACCAGAGTTCCTGGACAGCATGTTGACCCAGTAGACAGAAACCAGATGCAAAGGAGACATCGGTTCACAACATCGTCCTTTGCTCCTCCCTAGCCACTTCTACTTTCAATAACCTTCCCATGACCTTGGGGAGAGGGTTTGCAGAAGGACCTGATGAAGAATTAACAAGAAATCAGATGTTGTAGGACTTGACCAATAAAATGTTACCTTTCAAAACACCTAATTATAATAGGAGCAATCAGAGCACAACCCAGACTATGAGCATTCATAGACTGAGAGCCAACAAGTCAGAGAAAGAACCATTTACAGAGACAGAAAGAGTAACCTGCAGAAGACAGAATGGTGAATGGATGGAGAAAAAGATGGATTGACAGAGCAGTGGCAGCAGTGGCCTTCAAGCCAGATACTTCTCTTCTTGATAAAGTCCTTCATGCACTTACTCCATTGCGGGGAACTTCATCAACCTCCTGAGACCAGAACCCCAGGAGACCGGAGAGGAAGGCTCAGCAGCACCAGCAACAGAGCTACAACACTGGCAGGCGCTGTCTGCTGCTGAGCTGTAACACTAAGCAGGCTTGCCTGCTACAGGCACCCAACCTAGAGGCCTCTGCCCACTGCCAAGGTAGCTTGCCTGGGCGGCCTCGACCCATGAAGAATGACAGCAGAAAATTCTGTATCATTACAATGTGTATTTCTAACAGGCTGGACTAACTAACCGTTAGATGGAAATGACTCTATGTGTATAACTTGCCTTTTGCTGGACTGTAAGCTGAAGAGAGTCCAGAACTAAAACCAGAAGTTGGCCTGTGCATCTATGAATGTATGTACTTGAATTATTCAAGAGGTCTGATTGTTGTTTGTAATCCACCAGCTGAAAAAGCCATTGCAGTATGTATTGGAAGCTTCCATTCAGTTAGAACTAAGAGGATACAACTATGAATATTATCTTCACATACTATCTGCTTAAAATTAATTAGATAAAAATGTATCTGTATTTTAGGGGAAACTATTAACTTTCTTAGAGCTACACAGTATGGGCCATAATAGATTATGTAAGAAATCATTTTCACTTATTTGCATACAGGAAGATCCACTGTAAATTTTAACAAGTCTACAAACTGAATAAAATTCTTATTAAATTAGACATGACAAAGAATTTTGCTCAAGGTTTTTTTATTGGTATGGCTTCACCTTCCCTGCACAAATGGCATTTAAGGAGCTAGAATGAAGATTTCCTTTTCTGAAAGCACACTTGCCTCTTCTGAAGCCTGTGCTTTCTACTCTGCAGATGGAGCGACCTCATCGCTTACAATTTCAAGGGACTCTCGTGTATTTTTTCCTGTGTGCTTTCAAAATGGAACAAGGCTCCTTTGAACTTTTGCATTTAGAGAATCGTAAGAAAATTCTCCTTGGAATCTACATTACAAGGCTGCAACTAGAAGCTTGTTCTGGATGTGTATACCACGACAAAGCCAAAGCTGAGCTACCTGTTTTCATTCCTCTTACCTCAGTGGACATTTTGGTAACAAAATCAGTTCTGTCCAGCAAGTGCAAATGTTGGTGGGAATTCATGACAGCGCATGATACACAGCAAAGCATTGTCTTGCATTGTCACAGAAAATCAAAGCTATACCTTGTCACAATACACCGATAAATTCGTTTGCTGATACGGTAACAAAATAATTTTTCACCCCATTAACCAACAATCTGAAAGATAAGTTCATCCACCACCAAATTGTATGACCTTCATCAAAGCAAGTAAAGTCATTTCTCTGAGCCTCAATTGTCTCTCTCTTCAAATAAAAATGATAATATAAGTTGTATCAGTTCTCTCTTTACTATCCCCCAAATCTATATGCATCTGATTACTTAGCTGATGGTTCTCTGGGTCAGTGGTTTTGGCTGAACTCATCTGAATCTATCTGATTTTCATTAGGACCCTTACATATCTGAAATCAGACAAACACCAGCAGCATGGCTTAACTTCTAGATCTGCCTGCCTGTCAGTTGGGTATGTCTGGCCTACTCTGGTGCTTCTCCTCACTAGACTCACGATGGCTGCAAAGCCTGGCATAGTACTGCCTAGCACTGGGAGGGTTTTGTGAGTCACAAAGGCAACTGAAGATGCAAAAGTCAACACAGAAGCCTCCCTTTCACAGGAAGAATTACACGGCTTCGTTGCCAAATGTAAAGGGAGAGGTAGGGAACAGAGGCTACTCTTTGAGTCTCTTACTTGTGGTTAAAAAAATTAAATTTTGAGACAGCACAAAACACAGAGACTTGACTTACAATTCTGAGACAAGAGAAACGGTTTTACTGAATTGATGGGATTCAGTCCCAAAAAAGAGATTTCAAGGCATGGATATGGAGATTTCTTTTTCCCCGAATGGTCATTTCCTAGCTATGGAAACTGGAGTAGTACATCTTTATGAAAAATGGTTTTATCTTTCAAATGTAGATAATAACTGTCATTGTTTTCCCTTTGTTGTTCTTGTGGGGATAAAGTGGGCTTATCTTTAAAGTTCTTCCCATGGGCTTCATATTGCAAGTACTTCATCAATGTTGAGATTAACTCCCTAAGCTTCTTGTGGTAGTATTGCACCGGTAAACCAGCCATGCTGGGCAAAAGGCTTAGAAGATGAGGAAGGAAGGTGGATGGTCAACATGCTGTCTCTTGGTAATGAAGAGTGGGATGGTTAGTTAGAGATTACACTATTCTCTGATTGTAGGCACTATGGGGAAAGTCTAGAGTATAGGAGATACACAGCCTAGATCATGGATTCTAGATCTAAGTGGCCTTGGGAAAAATGACTGTGTGTCAGACTTCCTCTCTTTTCTAAGGACAATTGGGATACTTTCAGAGCTAATAGCATTGAAGTTGCATTCTGCTCTGGGAAAACTACTATACAAAAATATTCTCTTCTCCTTGTCATACTATTATTGGAAAGATGACCTGGTACATTTATTGTATCAGAACCTTTCAGCCCAGGCAAAGACAATGGAACAAACAAGATAGGGAATTTGGTGGACCCGCGTGAACAAGATCTGTTATGATTGTCTCAACAAAACTTTAAACACCGGTGGTCATTAGGTTTTCCTGAAGTTCATTTCATAAAACTTTTAGTTATTCTTCCAGTTATAGTACCACATGACTCAACGTGTGTGTTTGAATGAGCAAGTATAAAATTTGAAATAAAGCATCCCTTAGGTGTAGGACATTAGTCTGATGCTGAGTCTTTTACATAGCTGTTTATGTGAACTACCTGAAATGATTGACTGTGAGTCAATTTGCAAACACATCTGCGGTATCATACTGTAACACGACTAGCCTTTAAGGGCTCAGGATGACAAGAACAGGGTGTGATAGCAAATAACAGGACAGAAGTCCCACAAGTAACACTGTGCATTTTCCCAGTTTATTAAGGGAACACGTGGGGGAGGGGAATGAGTCTGGCAGTTGTTTTTACTTTTTGACAAAATATGATAAAAGTTGTTACCCTCAGGGTAGAAAAGTTTTCTGAGTTAGAAAAATCATCACACCTGGCTCTGAGAACTTGGGATATTCATTGAGGACCTCAATCACTTCTCTGGAAGTTCCCAGTCAACACCATATGTAGTCCATTTCCTTACCATCAGAAGCAGTAGGCAAAAGTCTACCATGGATTTTTTATTTCTATAGTTCGCCTGACTAACCTTCCTTATGAAAGATTTGATTTCTTCCCTTTTCCTAGCTATTGGGAGCCATTCTTGAGTTCCTTAGAACACCCTGTTAATGGATGATTAGTCAAAAAATTAAAATTAAAACTCTGAAAAAGCACCTTTGCGATGCCCCATGAATGTGAGAGCTCAACCTTGCAACCTGGGGTGGCTTGCGAGCTGTGCTTTGATAAAAATAATTCTGTTACCCTTTGGGAATTTTTTTTTGGTCCCATCATGGGGCCTGAACTCTGGGCCTGGGCGCTGTCCCTCAGCCCTTTAGCTCAAGGCTAGCGCTCTACCACTGAGCTGGGAAGGTTCCCAGCCCAATTCTGTTACCTTTTTTAAATATGAGTTAAGGACAGGATTCAAAAATATTAGTCATTATAAACTAGATTGCAAAGATCATGTGGAATCCCATACTGACAAGACAATTACGATCAGAAATAATGTGGAGATAACAGTTCAGGCATTTACTTTATAATTACACAATTAATTATGTAGTCGCACATTTCTCCTTTATACAATTTAGATCACTCCACCATGTATTCACTTACTTTTCAATGTACCAATATATTTGGACTTCTTTTTAATCAATGTATGCAGATTCTTTTGTGGTGTTAGTAATTACAATGTATTAGCTTGAGGGGTTGTCCTGGATGGGGTCACCAATTTCTCACTACATCAATTATCAGGGTGATAAGCAGCTTTGAACAGTTATCTTTTGGACTGATTCTATCTTCAAGAAAGATGTGGAGAGGCTTACCAAAGGTCTACTTGCTGAAACTCGTGATAGGTGCTACTAGAATTTTTGTACCAATTTAGGGCTACGTCAACATACTCTGAGGTACAAACATTTGGAAGACAGGAGACTTAGAAGATGAGGAGAGGAGGTGAATGCTTATACACACTGTCTCTTGGGAAAGAAGAGTTAGGGATTACAAGAATCTCAGCTACATCTCATTCTCCTTCACTTGTGCATATTGCACAACACATATTGTACTGAATTTATGACGATGATTTTTCTAACATCTTATTTTAAGCTGCCTAATAACTATCATTTACTTCTGCACAGATGATTTCCAAAGAATCATTCTTTCGGTATGTAATTTATTATTTATTTCCTTATTTACAAAAGCATTTTATTTATTCATCATTTGTCAAAAAGCCTTTCATATGTCAGAGATCCATCTTTGTCTTTACATACATAATATACCTAAGTAGATGATGTCCACACAGTTGTATAAATGACAACCAAAATAAGATATTACAAAGACTTCAATGAAATTGTAAATCATTTTCTCTGTTCTTGTTGACCTCTGTTTTTGTCTCATAGAGAAATCTCTCTGATTTAAATGACTTGAGTTTTATCATTGTGGACCAAGTAATTTAATAATTAAGGACTGTGTACCAATACTGAGGGCAAAGACAAGAAGTTAGTCATGATTTTCTAAAGCTTTTAGAATAAACATTTTACTTTAGGCATACATCCTGCCATGTCCAAACCTGTGTTCCTTTTTTAAAAAAAAATTCCAGTTAGAATGGCTATCATCAAGAACTCTAATAACAACAGATGCTGGAGGGGATATGGACAGAAGGGCACCTTACTGCATTGTTGGTGGGAGTTAAACTTGTTCAACCACTTTGGAAAGTAGTATGGAGGTTCCTCAAAAGACTCCACATAGAGCTCCCCTATGACCCAACAATCCTACTTTTGGGTAGTTACCCAAATGATCACAAACAAGACCACACTAAAGCTACCAGTACAACTATGTTTATTGCAGCATTATTTACCATAGCTAAGATATGGAACCAACCCAGATGCCCCTCAGTAGATGAATGGATCAAGAAAATGTGGTATATATACACAATGGAATTCTATGCCTCCATCAGAAAGAATGACATTGCCCCCATTTGTTAGGAAATGGAAAGACTTAGAAAAAATTATATTAAGTGAAGTAAGCCAGGCCCAAAGAAACATAGGTCCCATGGTTTCCCTTATTTGCAATAACTAGTATATGTCTGAGTCAAGCAGAAATGGTCAAATAAGTTGATGTTAGGTGAAATGAACCAACCCAGATGCCCCTCAGTAGATGAATGGATCAAGAAAATGTGGTATATATACACAATGGAATTCTATGCCTCCATCAGAAAGAATGACATTGCCCCCATTTGTTAGGAAATGGAAAGACTTAGAAAAAATTATATTAAGTGAAGTAAGCCAGGCCCAAAGAAACATAGGTCCCATGGTTTCCCTTATTTGCAATAACTAGTATATGTCTGAGTCAAGCAGAAATGGTCAAATAAGTTGATGTTAGGTGAAATGAACCCAAGGTAAGGGCTCAAATGTTTTTTTTTCTTTCTTGTGATTGTTTCTAACATATTTATAAGATAATTTTTTTGTTGCTTTGTATGTCCCTCCCCCATGGTATAACCCCTGCTTACACTGTATTTGATGTTGGTATAATGTATGGAGGGGAAGGGCAAAAAACAAATTGTTTAAATAGGGATACAGATTGACCCATTGCAACAATGAGATGTACAAGTTGTTATGTCAAAAACGAACTTTACAACTTTGGTTGAGGAGGTGGGAGGGAGGAGATGTTAGAGGAAAAACAAAGGAGGCAACAATGCTGGATAAGAAATGTACTCATTACCTTACTTGTGTAACTGTAACCCCTCTGTACAGTATTTTCACAATAAAAAACTTATTTAAAAATTATTGCAAAGGTGATGTATAGAGGGGTTGCAGTTACATTAATAAAATAATGAGTACATTTCTTTATAAACACTGTTACCCCCTCTCTCATTTTCTCTCTCTATCACTCCCCATTTCTCTCCTCCCCCCACCCACCAGTTGAAATTTTCATTTCCCACATAATATCTAGTGAGTATCATTGTTGCATTAGTTCATCCTTTGTCCTGCTGTTTCTGTGATTCCCTTTCCCTTTCCCAGATCAGATAAATTTATATACAAGACAAAGGGTACAGAAAACTAAAACAGAAAGAAAAAAATAGAAATAACTACAAACAGGACATAATGAGAACCTCTTGCTTCCAATTTTTGGAGTTCATTTTGATATACATTGTTATATATGGTCCTATGCACTTAACGTGTGATCCCCGGCTAATAAAATCATAGAGATATTCTAGTTATTACAAATGAAGGAAACCAAAAAAGCTGTATTTCTTTGGGCCTGACTTTCATTGCTTAATATTTTCTCCAGGTCTGTCCATTTCCTTGCAAATGGGGAATGCCATTCTTTTGGATGGAAGCATAGAACTCCATTGTGTATATAGACCACATCTTCTTGATCCATTCACCTACTGAGGGGTATCTGGGTTGATTCCATACCTTAGCTCTGGTAAATAATGCTGCAATGAACATGGTTGTGCTGGTAGCTTCAGCATGGCAAAGGACATTGCTAGCAAGATAAATAGAAAGCCCAACAGAAGATCTTCACTAGCCATACAACAGGCAGGGGTCTCATATCTAAAATATACTTAGAACACAAAGAATTAAATCCCCACCCCCAAAAAGCAAATCTTCAAAAAAACAACTACCCATTAACAAATAGGCTGAAGACTAAAGAAAGACTTCTTTGAAGAGGAAATAAGAATGGCCAACAGACATGAAAAAAAAATACTCAACATCTCTGGCCATAAAAGCAATGCAAATCAAAACAACATGGAGGCCCTACCTTACCCCAGTTAGAATGGCCATTATCAAGAAATCTAATATCAACAGATGCTGGTGGAGATGTGGCCAAAAGGGAATGCTACTGTTGATGGGAATACAAACTTGTGCGACCACTCTGGAAAGCAGTACAGAAGCTCCTCAAAAGACAGAGCTCTCCTATGACCCAGCAATCCCACTCCTGGTCACTTACCCAAATGACCACAATCCTGTGCTTCTGAGAAGGACAGCTGACTTATTACAGGACTAGGAGAACCCACTGCCTAGGTCTTCTTCTGTCAAGTGCCCCAGAAATGATCTATTTTTTAATGAACACTAGTTTTGGAAATGTTTTTAAGGGTATCAAGTTAATAAAATCAGGGGCTAAATCAAAATTTAGCAGACACTGTGCAAAACACGTTATTCCAGGGGTACAGAAGCCAACTACATCACTCTGCGTAACTATCAGAGCAAATTTTGAAGTTTTCAACACAATGAGAATCTAGATTTGGAGACAAATAATTTTTAAAAAGCTTCATCTAAGAAAGAAATCTACACAGTAAGTTTTGTCTTTCTTCATATTTAAGAAGTATTCAGTTGGCATAGGCACTCATTTTTAAGAAATCTTGGTTCTGTCATCTGCTAAAAGTCCTTGTACAAATTTCATACACTATCAAATCTGAATGCATCTGCTATTAAAAGCACAAGTGTGCCCCCTTCTGAATAAATGAAATATTGAGTCCTATACTTGCACTTAAAATAACAAACTCCCTTCTCACTGCCAAATGGAGTAAATGAATTGGGGCAAATGGCAGTGGCAAGTTAGTCTGCACTAGACACGTTATGACTAAGATTTTTAGAAGAAGAAGGAGACGATCATCTCTGCCTTTATTTTTGCCTTTGCTGCAGCTGAAATCTTTGGAAATAAAGCACCTCCAGAAGGACTTTTGATCTTATTTTGGACAGAGAATCCAAAGCCAGGAGCCATTAAGCACACAAAAAGGGGTGCAGGGCACTGGTTCAGAATTGGCGACTCCTTTAAGATCTGAAATAAATTTAAAAAATCAGGAAAAAATAACATTCCATTAAGATAGGTATGTGTTGAAAGACAGTGGAGTTATAAGCTAAATATTTGCATTGACCTCAACCTCTACTATGATTGTTAGTTTGGTTGCTGAGAAAATGGAGACCAGAATGTTTAAGTGAGTTTGAGGATATGAACAACATCATACATGCTTACCCTTAACCAAATGATCTACCTATAGCAAAACACAGTCATCCAATGAGCTATTCTGGTGGTTTTAGGCATTGGTAAGTTCCATCTTCAAATGCATCCATTTCATTCCAGAATCTACTTTTCATTGTTGTTGTTGGTGGTGGTCATGGGGCTTGAACTTAGGACCTGACACTGTCCGTGAGCTTTTTCACTCAAGGCTAGTGCTTGATCACTTGGAGTCAGAGTACCACTTCTGGTGGCTAATTCGAGATAGGAGCCTCACACAACAGAACTTCCCTCTCTGGGCTGGCTTTGAACTGCAATCCTCAGATCTCAGCCTCCTGAGTAGCTAGGATTACAGGTGTGAGACACTGGCACCTGACTTCAGACTCTACTTTTAAGTCTCCTGTAAATTTAGAACCCAAACTATTTTGAATAAGAACATGGTGCCACGTTTGACTCGATTCCCTTGGGCAGTGTGACATTTGGCTCTGTTGACAACACAGCTACAACAATTAAAATTATAGGGCATTTAACTCATAACACTATTAAAAGTTTGTAGTTAAATGATGGCTAAATCATAGTCAAATGATGCCGTAAGGGACCTCAGTGAATCGAGTAAGAATGGCCTTAACTTCATCATCATCAGATGGAAGGTCCTTTATCTTGGGTTTGTTGTTACAAAGGCAAAATTAGATGACCTACTCTCAGATACAAAGGTGAACTGGTTGAGCCGAGAGTTACATCATGACAACGTTTAAGGAATAAGTAATTTTAAAAATTTACTGAGAATTTTGATGGGTATCGCATTGAATTTGTAAATTGCTTCAGGCAGGATTGCCCTTTTCACAGTGTTGGATCTTCCAATCCAGGAGGAGCATGGAAGAATTTTCCATTTCCTTAAATCTTCTTCAGTTTCCTTTTCCACATTTTAAAGTTTTCACAGTCCTTTACATCTCTGGTTAATTCTTAGATACATTTTTAGGCTAGTACAAATGAGATTGCTTTCCTGATTTCAGTCTCAATCTTCTCATTTTTGTCATATAGAAAAGCTACTGATATTTGTGGGTTGATATTATAACCTGCTATTTGCCCAAGTTAATCACCTCTAATAGCTTGGAGGAGGAGTCTATAGGATCTTTGAAATACAGGATCATATCATCTGCAAAAAGAAATAGTTTTACTTCTTGCTTGCCTGTTTGGATCCCCTTATATTAAGCGAAATAAGCCAGACCCAGAGAAACAGGTTGCATGGATTCCCTCATTTGTGGCAGCTAGATTAGGCCAATAAATCTATAAGAAAACACCCTGGGTAGTAAGCAAGTGGCTACAAATGAATGAACTGACGTGTAATGGACTCTATGGAGAGCTCAAAAAGTGTAATTCTTTAAAAATTAGACGAAATCAAAGCCCAGCAAAATAAGTACCAGGAAATGGGTACTTGCAAGAGGGGAAGGAAAGGCCCAGGGGAGAAGGGGAGAAGAATGAAAGGGAGAAGAGAGTAAAATGTAGGCAAGAATTCATTGAATATACCAGGGAATTGAGACACATAAATGAAGAGATGCATTGAAGAGCGGTGAAGATGTTGAAGGGATGGATGGCACAGATCCAGATGCACTGTTACGTAAACCGCTTTGTGAAGTGGCAAAAACTTCAAGATGTAACCTAAAAATTAAGAAAAATGAGGAAGGGTTGTTTGGCAAGGGTGAGAATGTTGAAGGGGGTAATATTAGTCAAGATACACTGTGTTCATAAACTGCTTTGGGGAATGGCAACTCTTGTGTATCTACTTAAAGATAATGAAAAGACTCGAATACAATTACTGAGAAGACCTCACATCTTCCCAAATCCTATATGTTGTGTGAATTAAAAAAATTAGACACCAATACAATTTGCTTGAATATTTATTTTTACATAGTATAAAAATCAATATCCCCTATGTAATCATCCATAATTTCTATATTTTTTTCTGGTGCATTAACAAGTTTGACAACAAATGTACTTATTATTTTACTTACATAACTATAACCCCTCAATATATCATCTTGACAATAAAAAAGAGAGAGAAAAGAAAATATGGGCTACTGATGTTAGCAAAAATATTTGGATAAAATAAACATTTATACTCTCTATATCTATTCTACAGTCTATATAGAGTCATTGCAACATTGTTCCTTTTGAATTAGCATACATTAATAGTATAAGGAGGCTTAACTGTGACAATTCCATAGATTCCCACAGTGTTCTTTAAACAGTTTATTGCTTCTATTATATTCCCAACATTGTCTTTGTCATAGGATAAAATCTGGAAACTGTATCAGGAAATTTACAAAGCACTGAATCTTTACATTTTGGATTAAAGTACATTTATAATAATGGCTGTTCAATATTGCTTCAACTTTTTCTATGATTAATCATATTAAACCAACATTGTATATTTTCCATTCTGATTCTGTAAAATGTTTCTGTTAACTTTCTTCTTCCTTCCCCAAGATACCCTACTAGCTTGTGCCAGTGGTTAGAAACACTGGACATATACTCACACTTTCAAATCTATCAATTGCATTTTAACTGGCAATCTATTACTTGCCCGTTGTATTCATTTTCAAAGAACATTTATTGAATCAACGCATGTAAAAAGCTCTTTGATTGAATTAATGGGCATTGTAGATTCACTGCCAAAAATACATTCTCAACTAAAACATAGGCTGTGATCATCAGCTCATGGAGTCACTGTTGATTATTCATAATTGTGCAATGAACCATCTTGTAGAATAAACAACCTCCATAGTTCTTATTGAGAGAAAACTTTAAAACATGCAGACTAGTAATTACATTGAATAATAGCTTAATTTAAATTGTAAAAGACCTCTAGTGGATTATTTATTTCATTTCCACTGTGTGATATGTTTCACGCAGAAAGGAACAAAATATAGTATGAATCAATATGGATAATAAAGCATGAACATTGAAATGTATCTCATTTTACATTTCTTCAGACTACAGAAATGGAGCCCTGCATTCCCACAGCTAGTTATTCTAGCTGCCACTACCAATGTATACCACTTCATTCCTTGATCCTAGAAACACAGATGCTTTTCACGTATCCTTGCTCATATTACTATAATATACCAGTAAGTTTGTTTACATCTTTGTAGATGTCTGATGTATTTGATGTTACCGCATCTACTTTATTTTCTTATGTAACAGAGCATGACTCTCATTTGTGTATTTGGTATAGGCAAATAACCAGTTATTCTTGGAGTCTGTGCTTGAGAAAAAACCCTAGAACATAGCTCTCACTAGTGGAAATATTCCATCCCCTGAACTACAGAGATTGGTTCAAGGATAGATACCTGTTGGAATCAGGTTAGGCTTATTAGATATTGCACATTAAAACAATCAAATATCACTGGGTATTTTAGAGAATAGCTAATGCAAACCATGGACATCAACAAACACTGGCCAGGGTATAGAGCAATAGAAACTTGTTAATTTGTTTATAAATGAAAGCCTCAAGGCTAGCTCTGAATTTAGTATGGTAGACCCTTAAAACACAAGCTTATTCATATGATTATTAGTGCTTGTGCAAACATTTGCACTCCTATATCCATGCAAATCTGCACAAAAGGATGTTTATTGCAACTTTATTCACAATTGACCAAATACGGAAATAGTCAAGGTGTCATGCACCAGGTGAATGGAAGAATCAACCATAGTGCAATTACACAGAAGGCGATTTAGTGAGAGAAAAGATGAGCTGTCAAGCAGCGAAGAGGAGCTTTCAATGCGGATTGTTAGGTGAAAGAAGCCTGTCAGTAAAGCCTACATGGACATTCTCTGATTCTGACTATGTAATATTCTAGAAAGGGCAATGCAAGACATTATAAATATATCATTGTGTACCAGAGGAACTATAGGAAGAAGCAAAAGATAAATTAAGTACAAGATTTTTAGGATGATGAAAAATGACCCCAGTATAATAAGGAATTCATACCATTATACAATTCTTTAATCTCAAACATTTCCACACAAAGAGAGAACTCTAAGTTACATTATGGACTTAAATTATTAGCAATGTATTGTATATGTATGTGTATATATATATATATATATGTATATTACTATTTGGTCATCAATTGGAGTACATGTGTTACATTGTTGCAAAATATGAATTGGAACTGGAGAGGAAAATATTTGAAAACTCCCTTTTCTGCTTATTTTTTATGTGAACCTAAATTACACTAAAAGTAATTTTGAATGATCAAATGAATCATAATTGATTCATTCAATAATCATAATTCCAAGGTTACTTGGAATTACTTGGGGTGAAAATTCATATTAAATTTCTACTACCAGCTACTGAGCAGGCCAGGATGTGAGGATCTTGGTTAGAAGGCAGCCCAGCAAATCTAAACAGAGTCTTATCTACAATTTAGCAGCACAAAGCTAGAAGTTGAGTTGTGGCTCAAGTAGTAGAGCACCATTCCTAAGCAAAGAAAGCCAGGAAAGAGTGCAAATTCAAGCCCTAGTACCAGCACAAACAAACAATAAATAAAAAAAATATTTAAAATCCTCTAAAAGTGTACCTGGAAGCTACCACATGAAGAAAGTTTAACCATACATAAAATGAATGCTATATACATTGAGCTGAATGACAAGAAGAGAGATGGAATTGTGAATCTTCTCAGCCCTCTGGAGGTCTTCTGAGCTTCAAATTGGGTTAATTTCAAACCTTTTAAATACAGTCCAAAAAGAGACCGGTTAGTTGAGACTGACTTGGCTTCTCTGCTCCCTACCTTGCTGATTTTAAAATACGAGTGACAATCCTAAGTTGTTTTTAGAGTGGGGAAAGGAACAATTTCAAATAATACTGATAATTGACCTTTAGAAACTTAGTTAAAGACAAGGAAATAGAATTTAAACTAAGCACTATGTTTAACCCTTTGTATGGTGCAGAGCTAGAGGGTCTACCCTAGAAGTGTGGGCAACTGGTAGGCGTAGGTAGATAACAGGGAAAGTTCCCCAACGGAATGAACAACTCTTCCCACTTGTATTTACTGGCCATCTTCATGTCTTTCCATAAAGGAATACCAAGTCTATAATAATATATAATAAATAAAGGGATACCAGTACTATATTTGGAATATTGGCAGCTTTCAAGGGAAGGCACTCACAATTCCAAGGAAGGCCTCCTAAAGAACCAGCCAGAAGGACTGGAAACAAAGAAGTAATAACCTGGAAATTGAATTTTGTGGAAGTTCGTTGCTATAACAGACAAATCAGCTAAGTCAGAACAACCTGTCAACTTTATGCTGAGCACCCAGGTAGAGGGGGAACTTGGGATCTTGGCAGATCCATTTTGATACGATTGTAGGAGAAAAAGGAAGAAAACTCATATATGTGGAAGTGATAGGAGAACAAGGCCCAAGTGACACACTTCCATCAACAGGGTCTAGTTTTATGAAGAATCACTCAAGAAGCTCCTTTTCAATCGCTGCTTCTATTTAGACTCTGGTGATCCAGAGAGAAAATGCATGTGTGAGTGGAGTCCCTGGAGTTGTTCACGGTCCCAGCTGCTGTCATGCACACTAACACCTGTACTTGGGATAACATGATGGTCATAGGTAGGTACACCATTTTGGTGCCATATTGCCAAGATCACTTCCTGCCAAGACCACAGCCATCACCACCTTGCATCTCCCTCAGAATCTCAGACAATCATCCTTCACGTGAGCTTCAGGTCCTGCTTTCCTACCCCAACTTTCTTTCAGGCAACCTCTAAAATGTGTGATACAAGTAACTTCTTTGTATTCAGGTCCCTGTCTGTTCCATAGCTGCTCCCCAATAACACTCACTGCTGTGCCTATTGTAAGACTAGTGTAGAGCCATACTAAAATAATGACTTGTGGATGTAGCACATTTTTACTTTTTCTCTTTTTCCTTACTTTTTTTTGGGGGGGGGGGCTTGTTTTTCGATTTTGAACCCAGGCCTTACATTTTACTTCTGAACAACGTTAAAACACAGCACCCCATTTTCAGAGCTTCTTGTTTCTAAAGAAAACATGGAGGGGTGTCTCCAAGGTGTCCTGAGGATTCCTTCCCCAAATAACTGTATATATCAGGTACAGTCAGCCACCCTGCCAGCTGGGATCCCTGCTGCTAACGTATTTCCCCATATTGTTGTGTAGGAAGCAATCGTGACACCAACCCCAAAACCAACCATGGAAATAGCAGATCTCACCCACACCCACGCCCCAGCCGTCACCAGGACAGTTTTCCTCTCCCATCTATTCCCAAGGAGGGGGCCAGATGATTTGTGTTCCTTGAGGAGGTGGAGATAAAAATTCCCCAGCTATTTCTTGCCTATCCTAGCCACAGAAGAGGTTCCAAGAAGGATTTAAGGCAGAAATGAATAATTTGGGACTCAGATGCTGTTGGTTCTGCTGTTCTTTGAAGAAGAGTACATTATAAGAGGGATGTCTTTTTTTTTAAATCTCAGAATGCTTGCACAAGGATTAATAAAATTTCTGAATGTGTTTTGGTTATAAGGTGCATGGAAAGCATGTTTTGCTAAATATTCTGAATTGGGTTTTTCTTTTTCATCAGTTATATTAAACATAGAAAAAATAGTAAGATCAATCTCTGCTTAATTTTTAGTTAGCTATTTTTAAAGGCTGATGTCCTTTTACAGCAGTGTGTATGATTTTGCTTTGTGGTTTTTTTCTTTTGTGCCAGGACTGGGGCTTCCACTCTGGCCTTTGCACAGAGTCCTGTTTGGCTTTTTCATTCAAGGCTGGCACATGACCCTTTCAGCCACCCCTCCCCCTCTGACACTGGAACAAGTCTCATGGCTTTTTCTGCCCACATTGGCTTCGAATTGTCCCCAGTCCCCAACAGCGTCTATGTTTTGATCATTACATTTCCTTCAAAGAATAATTCCTGAGAGACTGATTTGGACAGGAATTTCCCTACCGAATTTCCTTTGCACTGAAAGACATGTTTGCATGAGTTTTGGAGCACACTTTTGCAACCTAAAAAGGCATCTATATGATAGTTCCGGTTTCACCAGGAAGCCATTGGCATCTACTAGAAACATTTTCAGGCTAATGGAGGGACCTATAGAAGCCTCAAAAGAACTGATAAGCATTCACTTGTGGCTGTTAATATCAACATACACAAACTCCTACCTCTTACGTTTTCTGTATGGACAAGTACTAACACTCTTACTGTTAGGTGGAAATAACACCATGCTATACATGTGAGAACATACCTAGAATACTTGCGTTAAATGAGACACCAGTTGTGAACTTACAGAAGGGAGCCATAGCAGGGAAGAAGTCAAATAAACCAAGGCTAATCATGAAACCAGCGGCACACTTGTAAATACTGTAGTGGAGCAGTTTTAGGCTCACAGCAACAGTACATTTGAACAAATATGTAATGGAATATATTCCCCATTTCTGTATCAGAAGGGAATGGCACTAGTATAATTGTAATCTAGAATATGGCCTACTAACTCACCTTGCTGTGGCTAAGTCCTAGCTAATGGATCCTTGGAAATCCTGTTAACCCTGTCAGGCAGAGAACAGAGCACACACCTCACTTTACTCTTGGGTTCCTAAGCAGAAGAGTTAGAAGATGATCCTATTCACAAGAACACACCCCATCTTCAACCTGTTCAAAGAATGATATTAGCTCTGTGTGCCCAGAATGTACTGGAAACAGGAGACACAGAGTATCGTCACACATATTTGCCTTTGGATGTTTCATTATTGCTGCTGCTGCTGACTTTAGAGATTATATAAATTAGTCCGTTCAACTGTAAATTGGAGACACTTAGGCTCAGATGGCTCAACCCTTCTGTCCCCCCCCCCCCAGTTTCTAGTCCAATAGACTATGCGTTTGTTTGTGAAAATCTTGATTCCACATAATAGCACGGCAGGTCTTCTTTTGCTCTGTCACTGCTTGAGGTTCAAAGGGAGATGCACACAACAAGAAAGAGGTTCATTGATAGCCCTGTCACTGTTGTTTTTGATTTAATGTCTTCAGAGCTGGGCTTACACCACCGGGGTTGGTAACCACACTATCCGCTAGTGTTGTGTCTATGTTTCCTTGTGTGAAAACGTGGCCTATACTACCGGCCTGTTATAGACATGTTTCTAGGACTGACAAATAATGCAATGCATAGCACAGGGTGCTCTACAAATCTCAGTCATCATAGTGCTGCCAGAAATCCCAGCTCTACCTTCATAAGGAAAGAGTCCAAAGGACCTTTCTTGAGAACACTTCACTTCTCTGAAACTTCTATGGGGCTCTCTTTCTTTGGCTTTCCCCCTCCCTCTCCAAAATGGAAAGTATAGCCTGAAAAAAATATTATACCACATGGATTTGAAAAGGCTATTTTCCAAGGAATGTGCACAGGGGTTCAATTGTACGACATACAAAGGAATTAAATGTCTAATGTGATGAAGGGCAATCCATCCAGGAAGAAGAGAATATTTCCCTCATGCCTTACTATTGATTTCTACCCAATGGCTCCTGAATTCTCTGAGTTAACACCGGGTAAATCTGTGTCGTTGGCTATGAAGGACCCTCCCACTGAAATACTAAGCAAATGCTCTAAGAAGAAATGACAAAGGCTTCATTTATTGTTCTTTAAGGGATAGTTTCTGAAACCCTCTAGGGAGACATTTTTCTGCAGAAGAGTAATGTTTTCATGAAACTCGAAAGCATACATTTAGTCAATAAAATGCGTGTCTCTATAAAAGTAATAGATTAAATGTGAACTTGTTCTTAAGCAACTGAAAACTGCGAATAGAAATGAGAATAATTGCTCATCGGTATTCTTCTCCTGGTGCAGAATTTCTTCAGGTCACAACAAAGGAAATTGAATCAGTACAATGTTACTCTTCCCACATTTTAACACCATGTCTCAAATCATAGCAAGTTATGATTCACAGGAGGTTGCGATAATGCCACACACACAGGCCAAAACAAGGAAAAGCATACTGGGTTTTTGTTTGCTTGTTTATTTTGTTGACATTTGTATGCCTTTTTAAAAAATCCTAAATCCAGGTGCAACAGCTACTTAGGATTATATATTTCAAAAGTGGAGCAAAATGGTGATATAAGGGAAAATGGAAGTAGTAAGCAATAGGATCATGACTGTTTGATTCTACACCACTTGTATAAATTCTTAAAATGTGCAGAAAGCCTAACCAAGTCCATTAATTCCAGAAAAGAAATTCATTGACCCTTGTTCTAATGCTACATTCTGTCTCTAGCTTCTATTCTACCAAATGAAATCCTGGGATAGTAAGTAAGCCTATAAATATTTGCTCCACTAAAGCCAATTTACTTAAAATTCTTAGCCCAAAGTAGGCCAGGTACTTGTGACCCATGCCTGTAATCCTAGCTACTTGAGAAGGCTGAGCAATAAGAATCACGGTTCATAGGCAGCCCAGGCAGAAAAGTCTGTGAGACACGTGTTGTCAATTAATCTCTTTTCTGATATGGAATTTCTTCAACCCATGTGTTACAGGTACTTGATACTGGTTAATCCATTGGTATTGGGGCTGTGTCATGCATTGTAAGAAGGTCATCTGAATCTCTGGTCTCTACCCCCACCAAATTCTAGTTGTATGCTCTGACCTCTTGGGACAACAATGTCTCTGGACATGGCTTCTTCATGAGATATTGTCTCAGGCTGAAAACCCCTCTGTTTTTGTTGGATCACATGTACTTGGTCAGAAAGTTACACATTTAAATCTTGGCTTAGTTCTATCAACAGATTCTGACAACATTGAGCATTCCATCACAGCTGGTGAAACAAGAGCTGAGACCGCAGTCACTGGCTCTTGGGACTGGAATAACATCCTAGATCACCTAGATCAGAGAGGACTTTGAATGTTATGCCATGGGGTGGCATGCCATGGGGTGGCATGAGATTAGATGCTGGAGCTGCTATGTTTAGTCTGAGCATCTGAGATGAGTGTGGAAACAAGATGAGATTTAAACAGGGGTAACCGCCTGTATGAGTTGCTGAGAAGTCATCTAAGATAGCCGTGTGAGATTAGAGACACTGGAACAAGAAGTGGGACTGACTCTCAAGGAAAGAGATGCACAAGGGGGTATGGGGAGGGTTTCTGAGCTACTGTGAGCCCTAAAATAGCTCTACACAGGTGGGGTCTCAGCCATCAATGAGTCTCACCTGCCTTAGTCACCTGACAGAGCTCCTGCCACCCACGGATGAGCCCATATAGCGTGGGGAGTGGTGTCACACGGCAGTGGAGCCTAGAGCACCGTGCCTGGACCATTTGTACCTACTCCATGTGCAGTGGAGGCTGACCAGAGGCCTGCCCTATGCCCACTCTCACAGAGCACTTTGTAAAGCTCCTAAGATGCACAAAGCTGTTGTTACCATGAATTTCTATTGCCCTTTTGTGACTCTCTACAGTATTCCTATGTTGACCTCACCAAGCAGCAGTTCCCCATGCCTATGGTCCTCTTCTACAATTCCATATCCCAGTCTTAGCATTCGTGAGACATCTCCATTTGGCTACATAGAAAGAATCCCCATAGGCAGGAGTCAAGAACATTCTCTCCATTCTCTATATCCTGGCCCAAACTTCTCTTCTGTAGATCTTGCCAGCTCAGTGAAGGCTTCCTTACCCCCCACAGACCAAAATCCCTGTCTCATACACCCACAACCAGATCCATTAGCAAATCATTTCCCTTCATCTTTAAAAACCGGTCCTGAACCCACCTCCTTCTCTCATTTCATCCACCGGTCTTTGTTCTGGTGGCTAATTGTAGGTAAGAGTCTCACCCACTTTCCTGCCCTGGCTGGCTTCATATCATGATCCTCAGAGCTCAGCCTTCTGAGTAGCTAGGATTACAGGCATGAGCCACCTATGCTCAGCTCACCAGCTCTTTTGTATATAGATTATTTTTGAGAGAGGACCTTGCTTCTTGCCTGAGCACATGCCTAGTCAGCAACTCACCAGTTCTAGGGGAAAGCAGGCTTGTTTAACCACACCTGTCTCTCTGTTGAAAAGGGGCCTAGTGAATTTGTCCTTCCCTGGCTGGCCTTGAACGATAATCCTTCCAATTTTAGCCTCCCAAGTAGCTACGATTACAAGAAGGGGCACCCGTACCCAGCTCTCACTCAGACTTTCTTATGATAGCTATGACATTGAACATCCTCAGCTTGGTCTATTGAGCCCAACCTGACTGGTCACCCACCTCCCACTTTCTCTCTTTCCTCATTTCCCATGCATCACTGCTGGATTCTCATCTTTCTCCCAGCTACCTGGTTTGGGGGTCACTTTAAATCTTTCTGACAGAGCTGCAGCAGGGACTTTGCCTGGCTGTTTCCTTAGCTGTTCTCTTATAGCCAATCCCTTTTTCACATATGGCATACACGGAGGAATCTCTCCTTAATGCCCCCAAAACTTCCCTGCTCTGTGACTGTCTCTCTCCTCACTCTACATGTGCTCCTCCTTAATGCTTATTACTTCTGAACACGAGCAGATTGTCTCCTCTTTAGAACACAAGAAACAGAATATGCACAGATTTTATGACTCAGAGAACATCTCTCTGCCAAGAAGAATCCCCAACACAGAGTATGAAAGATTCTCGTGTTTTCAAATCAACAAATAGTTTTATGTCATTTTGAATCATTTATTTTCTAGATTAATAGCAAGTACCATAAAAATGGAATGTTATCTTCTATATTTGATTCTCTCACTTTTATGCCTTACACATAATCTGGGTAAATGTTTATAACCATTAAATCCTATAACACATCTCAGACTTTATCTCCTTTCCTTCAATAAAACAGACATTTCATTTTTGGTCAATAGAAAAACAAGTCTCTGTTGTTTTCAACTGATAATAAAAATGAGCACACTGTGACGAATAAAAGGTATAAAAGTAAAACATATCAATACTGAAGATTCCCTAAAATCTCATGCTTCAGAGATAATCAATGAATGGGTTGATATGTTATTGCTTTTCAGTACCTGCTACCTTTTACCTTTATAATAAGTAAACACTAAGAGCTGGTGGTTTATACCTGTAATCCTTGCTACATCAGAGGCTGAGAGCAAGATCATGGTTCAAGGCCAGCTCTGGCATGAACATTTGCAAGAATCTGTCTTGAAAACAACTAGCAATAAAAGGAGGTATGGCTCCAATGGTAGAGCATCATCCTAGTGAGCATGAGGCCTTGACTTCAATCCCTAGTATTTCCCTAAAAGAGAAAAAGGGGGAAGGGAAAGAGAGAGAGAGAAGAAAGAGAGAGGTCTCCTAGATACAAGCAACAGGCATTGCATTATTAAATCTAAGATTGAATTATTAAGAAAAAAAAACAAGTACAGTAAATGAGCAAGAGGAGATGCCATTTGGGAGCTTAAGGAGGAAGATGTGGAAGTATTGATGGAATTGGGTGGACAGCATCCCCTGAGGGAATGAGACTGGCCACCAAGAGCTAGATCCGGCCGGAGAACAAAGGAAGAAGGAGGAAATCACAGCCATGCAATCAGGTGGAGGTGCTTTTTGGCAGTAATTGTGAAAGGGTGGACAATGAGGAAACAGAACACAACTAGTGGCTGCCATTGAAAGAGGAAATAAATGAGATTAAATAACTCAAGTTATAGTATGCCATGTGCTATAACCATCTGTAAAAAGGAGTTAGGAACACTTTCACAAAGGCGGGTATTACATGGACAAAAATTAAAGTTAGGAAAGTTAAAAAAAGTTATTTTCTGGTTAATGGGAAGACACACATTTCAAATGCAATAGTGCTTCATTTTATAGCCTAGGTTATTATTACAAGGATTATCTGTGGTGTTTTATTCCCCCCAAGATGCTTAAGTTTTAGTTAAAGATAATCATTTCCCAATGATGGCAATGAGACATTAAAGAAATGAAGCAAAATATTAAAACATTTTTTTTGCTCTTCTTTGGTGGGGGTGGGGGTGGGTATTGGTTATCTGGATTGTTATGAAAAAGATTTTGCACAGGGTTCTTCAAGTTTGTGCAGCTGAATATTCATGCTACGCCTTCTCTTTCAACTGTTCATTACTCTACCACTTGAGCCACAGCTCCATTTCCAGGTTTTTGGTAGTTTATAGGAGATAAGAGTCTCATAGACTTTCCTGCCCAGGCTGACTTTGAATTGTGATCTCATATCTCAGCCTCTTGAGTAGCTAGGATTACAGGTGTGAACCACCAGTGTCTGGTTGTCATGAGCTTTTTTAGAAGGATACCATGTGAAGAAAAGAAAGTGCTTTTATAGCACTGCCTCATTTTATTTTAAAGTTTATTTTTAGCTTTAACTAAACCTTCCGTGCCTGGGTTTATTTTGGTTTCTGGGTAAAACCTGAGAAAATCCATTCTATTATTTGCCCCCAAAGGTTTTATGATAATTGCAAAGGGTAATAGGCATGGAAGGCCTTAGAAAAGACAAATGTGACTAGGGAAGACACCACAGTACAATTTTCAGCTAATGATAATTCCTCTCATAGTTTATCCAGCGCCAGTGGTCTCCTAGCATTCTCTTCCTGGCGTCACTGTAGATCGGGTCCAGAAGAGCAGCCTGTGTAAAGTGACTGTTGATCCTGATAATCAGCCATGATGAGACGAAATGCTTCTCTAGCACTGAGCAAAAGAAGTCGCTTAGAGACCCTGGATTTCATCTGCTCTTGTCACTTAGACTCTCATTAGATGTCCCTTAATCCATCCACTTCCTCAATCTTCCCGGCCAACAGAATGATTCACAGCAGCCCTTTGTTTGAATCCCAGTGAATTCAGAGGCGCTGGGAGGCATTTCATTTAGTGCTCTTCTCAAAATGCTTGTGCAAACACAACAGTCTCCTCCTCGCTGTCCCCCAAGTGTGCAAATCCCACTGCTTTACCATTGGTGGGTTGCTTTTTCTTCCTTTTTCCCTTCTGCAGATCTCTGTAACCTTTGCAGAGCACGTGTAGGTTCACTGATGTATGCGCTCATCTCGAGGAGAACCCAGGATGCACAGAGCACAGAGCTGGGATGGGAGCAACACCTGCCGTGGCCCTGCCTAGAAGGGGTCAAATCACCCATGTGGACGCAGCCGGACTCACCAGCACACTGGCCACGGGCCCCGCTTCACTGTGGTCTCCAGACCAGCAGCCTCACCACTACTCGAGATGATAGGAAACATGTCAGAAAGGCCAAGACCTGGGTCCTACCCCAGGTCCTATGAAGCTGAATGCTGGCAAAGACTGGCACGAGAGCTAGTGATATGGGTTTTAATAAGTTCCCCAGACAGCTCCACTGCTCACAGAAGATTCAGAAACACTTGAGTTGCAGTAAAAATAGTTTTTCCAAAGCAAAAACTCGAACAATCTGCTCAGGCATGGGCTTGCCTTGAAAATGGGATTACATAGTGATAAATGGCTAAGCAAAGAGCAGCAGAACAGATGGGTAACACTTGTCCATAATCCCAGCTATTGGGGCAGTAAAGGTAGGAGGATCACAACGTGATGCTGGCCCCAGATAAACAACGTGAGACCTTATCTGAAAAATACATTAAAGCAAAAAGAGCTGAGAATGTGGCTCAAGTGATAAACCATTTGCCTAGCAAGCACAAGGCCGTAAGTTCACATCTAAGCACCAATACATAAATAGACAGATGATAGATGGATAGATAGATAGATAGATAGTGATGATGAAGACAAGTAGAAGATAGATGAGATAGATAAATAATAGATGAGTTAGAAAATAGATGGTAGATAGAGGATAGACGACAGAGACAGACAGACAGATAATGGTGATGATGAAGACAAATAAAAGATAGATGAGATAGATAAATAATAGATGAGTTAGAAGATAGATCGTAGATAGAGGATAGATGATAGAGACAGACAGACAGGCAGACAGATAAGACAGAAACACAGATTTTCCATCGAGGCAAATTTCACTTTTGGCAATGTCTGGAGACATTTTGGATTGTCATGACAGGAAAGGTAAAATGCCACTGCACCCAGATCACAGAGACCAGAAACAATACTAAGTTTCCTATAATAATGAGCAGAGCCCTCAGAAACAAAGAATTCTCTTTTTCCAAAGGAAAAAAATGCAGGGTGAGAAGGTTCTAAGGGGTGACATTGATCAAGAAGCATTGGATTCATAAGCTGCTTTGTTAAAGAGCAAGTCTTTTGTTGTGGAACTACTTAAAGATAACTTAAAAAATTGCAAAAAGCCACAAAGTCCTAAAATAGAAGGAAGAAAAAAAGTGATTAATTCCTAAGTGAGTAATTCAGAAGTCTAAATAGAAGTCAGGGGTAAATGGCAGTTGGGTTATAATTTAAAGGGCGGAAAGTTTTCTGATTGCAGTGGAGAAGGTGGTAGGAGGAAGAAAGAATGAGGAGCAGAACACGAGGATGAAAACAAACCATCCTCAGCAAAGCAGGGGATGGAATTCCATCTCTTCTAGGCAAACTCATCCCCCAAGCCCTGCCTCTGCCCAGGTATCTCGGCAGCACCTTTCTTCCTGTGGATTTTCCAGCTTGGCTCTTACATCCAGACCATGCTATTCCTTCTACACTATAGTTTTGCAGCATTTCAAACTCTGTATGCATTTTATCTTCCTTGAGGGCAAATGATTGGATGGTACTGCATGCCAGGTCATGCCAGGTCTTGATCTCCAATCAGATTCCAGTTGGGTTTGTGGGTCTATTTAACATAGAAATACAGTTTGCAGTGAGGATCAACTAAGACAATCTCTTTGGTGATGGTTAATCTTTGTGGTCAACTGGATGGAACTGAGGAATGCCTTGGAGATTACTAAAGCACATCTCTGTGTCTCTCTGAGATGGTATTTCCCAAGCTAGATAGCTCATAAGACCACTGACCTGGTTAACCAGTTAATTCCTTGATGATTCCTAAAATCTGTTTGGCAATGATAATGCAGTCAATTTTCTTTTTTTTCATACATTTTTTACTTAAAATCTTGTATTTGTCTTATTCTTGTTTTTTTGATTATTTTATTTTATTTTATTTTGTGAACATACTGTACAGAGGGGTTGCAATTACATGGGCAGGATAATGCGTACATTTCTTATCAAGCATTGCAGCCTCCTCCTTTGTTTCCCCTTCACATCCCTTCCCAGCCTCTCCCCCCCCAATCCTCCCCCCCCACCGCCCCGCACCAACGTTGTAAAGCTCGTTAATGCGGTCAATTTTCAACAACTTCCAAAGTGGGGGATGTGTAGCAGTTCTCAATTTCTCTGGTGCAAATACTCCCACCGCATCCAATTTCAATCTACCAAGGTGAAGACCCTGAGTTATGGAAAGGAGAAGATGCAAACATTTGTGCTTGTGAACCTTGAGGAGGCAGCCTCCAAATACCAGGGCTTTTAGGTAACCAAAAGAAGTGACAGGTAACAAAGGTAGGGCAGCTTTCTTTACCATCTCCATGGAATTGAATTCCATTTTTTAAAATTAGTTCAGATTGATTATATGGGGAGAGGAGATTTCACTGTTACAGTACATGTGGCAACACTGTATTTGATCTTACCTCCTCTACCACTCTCCCTGACATTTGAATTCCATCTTAACATCCTGCTCAGACATATTAGTCTATATATAATCTATAGTATATACTATATAATACACTATTATATAGTATATAATCTATAGTATATACTATGTATACCAGTAGTGTATATAGAGACATATATATGTATGTGTATATATACATATATACATGCATGTATATGTATATGTTTATATGTATATGTATGTGTGTATATATATATATATATATATATATATACACACTACTTGTATACACACACACACACTGGAAAAGTCTGGCCTTAGTTCTCTTCCTGCTATGATTAGGATGTGGTTGTCTCCCAAAGATTCACGTGTTGTAAGTGTGTTCCCCAGCGTGATGTGGTGGAATTTTTCGGAGGAGGTATCATGGGACATTGCTAGGACAATGGGGACATGCTGTTGGGAGAGAAGTCCTGCTAGTTCTCTGGAGAGGATGGCACTACAGAGAGCCAGGTGGCCCTCCTCTCCTCTGGCTGTCATTCATCATCAGGTCTCACCAGACCCATGAGCTCAGACCTCCAACATGAGACCGTAACAGAACTTCTTCTCTTTACAAAGAACGCAGTCTTGGATAGTTCACTGCAGTCATAGAAAATAGACTGGCACACCTCTCTAACTACCCCTCTCTCCATACACATTTACATTCAGGCATTTTAGAAGTTAAAGGATTATGGTGGGGTTGAGGGAGATGAGGGAGAGTGACAGACAGGGTAACACTGGTCACGACGCATTGTACTCCCGAGCTTATCTGTTGACTTGAAATCCAAAGTACAACTGCTTAATGATCAGCTTTTTTAAATCTAAGCACATATTTTAGGGCTGGTCAAAATTTTCTGTTTCACAGCAATAAGAGACCTCCCAGCTAAGAAAAGTCCAGGACCAGATGGTTTTACAGAGGAATTTTACAAGGCCTTCAAAGCAGAGCTCACACCAATACTCCTCCAACTCTTCAATGAAATTGAAAGAGAAAGCTCACTACCGAACACATTCTATGAAGCCATCATAACCCTCATCCCAAAACCAGGCAGGGACTCATCAAAGAAAGAGAACTATAGACCCATTTCTTTGATGAACATTGATGCAAAACTTCTCAACAAAATTTTGGCCAATCGACTTCAACAATTCATCCAAAAAATCATACACCACGATCAAACAGGATTCATTTCAGGGATGCAAAGCTGGTTCAATATACGCAAATCAATTAATATTATTCATCACATCAACAGGAGCAAGAATAAGAACAACATGGTTATCTCAATAGATGCAGAAAAAGCATTCGACAAGATCCAACACCCCTTTATGATGAAGGTTTTGGAAAAATTAGGAATCCATGGAACATTCCTCAATACAATAAAGGCTGTATATGACAAACCTACAGCCAGCATTATACTCAATGGTGAAAAACTAAACCATTTCCTCTTAACTCAGGAACAAGACAAGGATGCCCACTCTCTCCACTTCTCTTCAATCTAGTATTAGAATGCCTAGCTACAGCAAGAAGACAAGATGCAGACATAAAGGGGATCCAAATAGGGAAAGAAGAAATAAAACTCTCCCTCTTTGCAGATGACATGATCTTGTATTTAAAGAATCCCATAGACTCCACTCCCAAATTACTCAAGCTGATTCAAAACTTTGGCAAAGTAGCAGGTTATATAATTAACCCCCTAAAATCAATGGCTTTTCTGTATGCCAACAATGAGAAAAGTGTGGCTGAAATTAGGAAAGCAACTCCATTTGTAATAGCCCCACAAAAAATAAAATACCTAGGAATTAACTTAACTAAAGAAGTGAAGGACCTCTATGATGAAAACTTTAAAATCTTGAAAAAGGAAATCAACACAGAACTTAAAAAATGGCAAAACCTCCCATGCTCCTGGATTGGCAAGATTAACATCGTGAAAATGGCAATACTTCCCAAGGCTATCTACAAATTCAACGCGATACCTATCAAAATTCCACCCTCATTCTTCAAGGAAATAGAAGAGGCAATCCAAAAATTCATATGGAACAATAAAAGACCCCGAATAGCAAAAACGCTCCTCAATGGAAAGAACACTGCTGGAGGAATATCAATACCAAATTTCAAACTCTACTATAAAGCCATAGTAATCAAAACAGCTTGGTATTGGCATAAGAACAGACCTCAGGACCAATGGAATAGAATTGAAAACCCAGAAATGAACCTATAGACCTATAGCCATCTAATCTTCGATAAGGGAGCTAAAACAATAGAATGGAAGAAAGACAGCCTCTTCAGTAAATGGTGCTGGCAAAATTGGTTAACTACATGTAGAAAACTAAAGCTAGATCCTTATATATCACCCTGCACCAGAATCAACTCCAAATGGATCAAAGACCTTGAACTCAAAGCAGACACTCTGAAAACATTACAGGATGGAATAGGAGAAACCCTAGGTCTCCTTGGCTCAGGCCGAAATTTTCTGAATAGAGACCCGGAAGCACAACAAATCAAAGAAAGGTTGGACAAATGGGATTGCATAAGGTTGCAGAGCTTCTGCAGGGCAAATGACATAGCTAGCAAGATCAATAGAAAGCCCACCGATTGGGAGAAGATCTTTACTAGCCATACAATGGACAAGGGTCTCATATCTAAAATATACTTGGAACTCAAAAAATTTAACCACCCAACAACAAATCCTCAAAGAAACAACTGCCCAATAAATAAGTGGGCAAAAGACTTAAAGAGAAGCTTCTCTGAAGAAGAAAGAAGGATGGCCAATAGACACATGAAGAAATGTTCAACATCCCTAGCCATAAAAGAAATGCAAATCAAAACAACATTGAGATATCACCTCACTCCAGTTAGAACAGCAAAAATCAAGAACTCTAACAACAACAGATGCTGGAGGGGATGTGGACAGAAAGGAACCTTACTTCATTGTTGGTGGGAATGTAAACTTGTTCAACCACTTTGGAAAGCAGTATGGAGGTTCCTCAAAAGACTTCACATAGATCTCCCCTATGATCCAGCAATCCCACTTTTGGGCATTTACCCAAATGTTTACAAACAAGACCACACTAAAGCTACCAGCACAACTATGTTTATTGCAGCATTATTTACCATAGCTAAGATATGGAACCAACCCAGATGTCCCTCAGTAGATGAATGGATCAAGAAAATGTGGTATATATACACAATGGAATTCTATGCCTCCATCAGAAAGAATGACATTGCCCCATTTGTTAGGAAATGGAAAGACTTAGAAAAAATTCTATTAAGTGAAGTAAGCCAGGCCCAAAGAAACATAGGTCCCATGGTTTCACTTATTTGCAATATCTAGTATAGGTATGAGTCAAGCGGAAAAGGTCAGATAATGTGATGTTAGGAAAATGAACCCTTAAATATGTATTTTAATGTTTTCGTTTCTTTCATGCATGTGTTTCTAACGCATTTATAAGATTATTTCTTTGTTGCTTTGTATGTCCCTCCCCCACAGTGTAACCCCCGCTTTCACTATATTTGATGTCAGTATAACATGTGGAGGAGATGGGGACAAACAAGTCATTTAAGGATTCAGGTGGCCCTGTTGCAACAATGAGAAGTACAAAATGTCATGTCAAAACCAGCTTTACAATGTCGGTGTGTGGGGGGGGAGGGGGGTATGATTGGGTGGGGGGGAGGGGGGAGGCTGGGAAGGGAGGTGAAGGGTAAACAAAGGAGGAGGCTGCAATGCTTGGTAAGAAATGTATGCATTATCCTGCCCATGTAATTGTAACCCCTCTGTACAGTATGTTCTCAAATAAAATAAAATAAAATTAAAAAAAAATTTCTGTTTCAAATTCTGATTAGCCCAATATCATAGACCCTATATCCGATAATTGCCCAATTTCTCTGATCTATCTATGGAGAGTCTAGAAAGCAAAGATTGTATAAGGAAGCACTCAGTTCACATTTGCAAAATACAAAGGAAGCAAACTGCACCTCACAGCAGCATCTTGAACCTCAACACTTCTTCTATGGGAAGTGTGTGTGGGAGAGAGAGATTTGTTTTCTGAACTTAAAAATTGCCAAAGCTTTCCAGGTGTCAGTGGCCCACACCTGTAATCCTAGCTACTCAGGAGGCTGAGATTTGTGGGTCACAGTTCAAAGCCAACCTGGGCGGGAAACTTTGTAAGACTCTTGTCTCCAATAAACCACTCAGAACACCGGAAGTGGTGCTATGGCTCAAGTGGTAGAATGCTCACCTTGAACTAAAGAGATGAGGGACAGTGCCCAGGTCCAGAGTTCAAGCCCCATGACCGACCAAAAAAAAATACCAAAGCTAGCCGGGTGCCAGTGGGTCAGGAGCCTGAGATCTGAGGATCACAGTTCAAAGCCAGCCCAGGCAGAAAGTCGCTGTGAGACGCTTATCTCCAAGTAACCACTTAAAAACCAGAAGTAGCCCTGTCTCTCAAATGGTAGAGCACTCGCCTTGAGCATAAAGACACTCAGAGACAGTGCCCAGGCCCTGAGTTCAAGCCCCACAACCAACAAAAGAAAAAAAAATTCCAAAGCTCTCTGGAAGGGAAGTCGTTCTCTGTTCTTCTCATTTTCTTCCCCACTTCGATTGTGTACCCTCTCTAGAATTCTTTGTAGCCTTCAGCTGCTTTTCCTATTGTTCTCAGTCAGAAAGTAACAAAAAAAAATAATTAAGAGGGTTTTGTTTATTTTCATGAATCCTGGTGGCATTTTTGAGGCAGCAAAAGTTGCGGGCACCCAACGACACAGCGGAGAATAATGAAGCTCTTCCATTAAATCAAAAGGCTCATGATTTCTTCTCAACAGTGCGGACTCAGCAACTAAGACCCTGAAAGCATCTCTGTGGAATACAAATGTGTCAGAAGCAGAGATGGAAAATGTCCCCAGATCTCTTCAGAAATGCCACATCAAATCAAATAAGAAGAAAATGAGCAGATTTTGAAGATTCTGATGTGCTCTTAATGGATAAAGATTTGATGGCATCCAGAAATGAGATGTGAACATTTAGAAAATAGTGTGGGAGGGGGTGAGGGGGGGACATTCTGTCCTGTCACTTCCATTTTATGAATTTATGTAGAAATGAAATTATTAGAGCCTGCTTCAGCCCCAACTAGTTCCTCAAGAATAGAGAAGAAATTGAAGGGTGATTTAATGGCGCATTTATACCAACAGGGGAAAGGTACTATTTGTCAGGAGAGACTCCGCCGATGCTTCCTTATTCTTTGTGATGTTCAGCCAGGCTGACACTTGAGCATGTTGAAAGGCTTCGTTATTTAAAGAAAGGGCCCGACACTCAAAAGATTGGGAGAGGATTTGTGAATGGCACCTTTTAGGCAGACTCCTCCTTTGCTGATAAACATAACATTCCCATTTTAAGCAGAAATCCACATGACCCTTATCTCTCTAAAAGTACAATCATGTGTGACTCTGAGTTGGTGATATTTCCTATTCAATTCCTTGCTCCCTCCTTTGTGCTGTAGCATCAGGCCTGGAGCTCATGTCTTTATCCACACATTCTGGTCTTTGCCAACAGAGATCCGCAGAGTGCTAGATCTGAAGCCACATCTTCTCATTCTATTCCATGGTGGAGAATACCTCCAAGTGAGGGTCATCGCCAAAGCCATAAAGATGGCGCCCAAGCTCTGTCCATCTCTCAACCTTTATCTCTTCTTATTATGTCTTTTCCCCTCTCTCTTTTACGTGCTGTTTCTTGTATCTTTGAGTCCTACTAACACGCCACCTAGTTGTCTCCAACTCTCACACCCTTCTCCCTCTGTCTCAGTTAATAAAACATAACAGTTTGAATTTGTAATAAACTTAGTGACCCATTCTAATTATTTCATCCAATCCTCCATGAATCCTGACAAAGATAGACTGTTATTATTGCTATTGAGTGGTGAAGTAACTTGACTAGGATCACACAACTGGGAAGTTCCAGAGTTCAGACATTCAAAACTAGTGTTCTATCATCATGTGATAGTATCTATATTATTCCCAAGTTCAGATCAACCATATCTTCAGACAGTCACTGTCTGCAGCATATTTTCTCACTCATTGTATTGGTTCTGTGTTCCTTTTCTTTGATCATGTAAGCCTTTCTATACATTTATTTATCACACTGCATTGTAATTAATCCTCTCTCTCTCTCTTTCTCTTTCTCTTTCTCCCCCCCCCCCAACTAGGTTATGGATGACCATGGCCCATTTACTTTTATAGACTAGCACCAATCATTCTATAAACCTGAGTTGTATATGAATGTAAATAAAAGTTTGACATTCAATCAGGATACCAGATTCTTAGGAAGAACTACAGAACATAATATTTGCAGGCGATTCCCTTCTCCACTCCTTCTAAACAAATATCCCAGGCTTGCGTACACCAGAATTTAGGTCAATATTTGTTGAGTGAATAAAAAGATCTAGGATGAAATTTCAAGGGAAATCAGAATATATTCAGCCTGTTCTAAAATACAGAAATATAGTAGTAAATGAAATTGAGATAGAGCACAGACTCTGAATTCAGACATATTATAGGCACAAATTAAATATTTGGAGTATTTATATATTGACCTATGCAATGCACAGAGTCCCACAGTTCTGCTTCAGAGGTAAATAGGTAAACTTACAGGAGGACTGGAATTGGAAAATCTCATCTTGATCCAGTATCTTATTAAACATTGACAGCACACCTGGCTCATGGTAGAAGACACGATGACTTTCTGACTTTAAGTATTTTGGAAGCTGTGCAGAGCTAAGCAACTCAGTATATTGGTCTTTTAAGAATAAATGAAACTATTTCAATTTACAGAGACATAGCAATTAAAGTTATGAATCAAATCTTCATTTTAACTAAGATTGTGTATATATATATATATATTTCAAGATACATATGTATATGCATACACACACACACACACATATATATATATATATATAAACTATATACATGTAGTTCTATAGCATAGAGTTCAGCAGCATTTTTCTTGTTTATTTGATTCTTTAAAAGTATTTATTTAGCTCCAAGTCTCACAGCCACTTCCATTACATCAGAATGTAATTTACTAGACCCTCTTATGCAGGACTACTTATACTTTGCAGTCTTCTGCAAGGTTATGGAAATAAAAGAGTATTTCAGTAAAAAATCAAGTACTTTCTGTCTTTATGTACTAATCTTAAACAAAAGATTAAACCTAAAAGGATTGTGACAGCATCCTGGGCCCACACAGAAAAAATTATGGTTTCTGCTCCTGACATAGACAAAGACAGAGACCAGAAGCAATGGCTGTGTCAAAGATGTGAGGGGTTGATCGGTGTGTCCCAGGTGACACTCCAAGGGCCCCACCCCCACCCTAAGCTTGTGAACATAAAGTTATTTGTAAATAAGGTCCTATAGACATAACTGACAGTGGGCTTACTAGTAGGCTGGAGAGGGCTGTAGTCTAAGACTCGTACTTTTGTTATGGCTGTTATTCTTCTTCCTCTTCCTCCTCCTTTTCCTTCTTGTCCTGTTCTTAATGCCTGCCTTGTGTTACTGGTCCTAACTAGCATAGCTATGATTACAGCCATGCACACCAATGCCATTTGCTGAGGCTAGCCTTGATCTCCTGTTCTCCTCATCTCTGCTGCCCAAGTAGCTGTGACTTGAGATTAAAAAAATAATAAAACATCATGTCTGGGAAGAAACTGTGCTCTCATAAGAGGAAAAGTGTGGAAAGGATACTTGTGAAGAGGGAGAAAGACTGAAGTTTTGATGCTACAAGCTGCAGAGTACCCAGGGCAGCTGGAAAGCCCAGCAATTAGGAAGAAGCAGGGGAGGGTAGCAGGTTCCTGCAATCTCCACGTAGAGAAGTCCTTGGCCATGGGTTTATGTTGATATTCTACCCTCCAGAACAGCAAGACACAAAAATTTTTCTTGTGTTAAATCACCCATGTTTGTGTTGCATAGTGATGGCAGCCTGGGAAAAATCAAATACAAAAGGGAAACAGATTTCCAACTAATAGTTTATCTAATGTTTATATTAGATTAAAATTAATACAAATGAATATTTTAAGCCTGTGATTTGATTTATATTAATTCAAATTGATGAACTATGAGGGATGAACTAATGCTTGTTCATAAAGAGAAAGCACAGGGAATCAATTAAAAATTATACAGAAGGCACTGGTCACAAGAGCCATTCATTTCTCCATTTAAGGCCATGGAAAACCAAGAATAGCAAAGACAAATACCAAAATGGCTCAGTGGCCAATGCGTGACAAAGGACTACTTAGTATGTCAACAATTGTGCCTAGAAAGAAAAATGTACCAAATTTTCCCATGCCAATGCAATATACATTTAAAACATCAATTCCATAGTACAAAAACACTGAAGACAATTTAACATCCAACCAATGTCAAATGGAATTAAAAATGACTAATAAAGGGGCTGGGAAGGTGGCTCAGTGGTAGAGCGCTTGCCTTGCATGCATGAGGCCCTGAGTTTGATTCCTCAGCACCACATAAGCAGAAAAAGCTTGAAGGGTGCTGTGGCTCAAGTAGTAGAGCACTAACCTCAAGCTGAAGAGTTGAGGGACAGCGCCCACGCCCAGAGTTCAAGCCCCACAACTGGCAAAACACAAAAAAAAAAAAACAAAAAAAAAGAGAAATGACTGATAAAAATTAGACAATATGCCTGTAGTATTGGTAAAATGAGCATACTCTAATTTTTTGTAATTTTCAAATCAGGTTTCAAGAGGTTGAGAAATGCAGGATCCTGGTTTGAAACCAAATGCTGAGCTAGAGGCATTGCTCAAGTGGTAGAACATCAGCCATAAACAAACAAACAAAAAAGCTGCATGAGATGTGTGACCCTAATTACAAGAGGCAATAGCAGGACATAAAAATGTTTACAAAGGAAACACTACATAATGCAGGTTATGAGATATGATGAGGAGACTATTTGAGTACTTTTCACGCAAGTTAGAAGGAAAATAAGGATAGCTACTATTATAAATGTAAATATGTAGAAATGGGAAATCAGAGGCTCTTACTGTCAGTATTCATAGAAGATACTACATAGCCAGAAGCACAAGGAGATCTTCAGGACTTATTGTATCACAGAAGAGAATGCATTTCGATAACTGGGGACTAAATTAATACTCAAAGATCAATAATCCTGCCAAAGATGGGAACCACTGGCACCCAGCTTCTACTCCTATTTACTTCACTATTATTTTCTTGATTTGTATTTATTTGTGCTAATCTCCATGCTTTTTTTTGCCAGTCTTGGGGTTTGAACTCAGGGCCTAGGCACTGTCCCTGAGCTTTTGCTCAAGGCTAGCACTCTACACTTGAGCTACAGCACCACTTTTGGCTTTTTCTGTTATGTGGTACTGAGGAATCAAACCCAGGGCTTCATGCATGCTAGGCAAGCACTCTACCACTGAGCCACCTTCCCAGGCCCTGATCTTCATGCTTTTATTTATTTTAAAATAAGCTCTAAATTTTTCTCGTTTTAGCGTTTTGCTTTTTTTAATGTGCTCTACGTTTGTGCGATGGTGGTATTTTTCTATTCCATCGCTTTCAGGAGCTCTGCCAACACAGCTTTCATCTAACTGTGTTAAAAAAATGTAGCCCTAATTTCTGATCTAAGCTCACATTTCCAGAATAAAGTCTTTTTTCTATAATTTAGGATTTTTTTCTTTAAATGATTCCAACCCATGATGTTGTTTGATCAAAATAACCATCCATTCCTGGAACAGATTTCTGACACGTGGTTTGTTTGTCTTGCACTTTTCTGGCTCCCCTCCCCACCCCCTTCGATCTTTATAGAGATGTTATGTTGTCTACTTTCAAATATTGTTTACTTTGAATTAGGAACATTCTTCCTGCTGTGAATATTTTCATATGTATGTGCTGTATGTATAAGAGCTTGATAAACATATTGCTTATGAAATCTTTATATGTGGTTATGATTATTACTTTGGGTTTGATTACTAGAAATAAGGCAGTGAGGTGAAAGAGAGAAGGCTGGTCATGGATATGATTGTCTCTTCTCCATATTTATCCATTTTTAACTTCTTAGCTGTCTTGAAGGCAGTGATGCTGAAGTCTCCTCCAGCTAGTTAAGAGGCAGCAACTTCACTGATACTTGTTTCTACAAGGACTTCAAAAATACATCTACACATGCACCTATTAGATCTATAAATAGTCCCACTTCAGCACCGCCTGTACCTCTGAACAGCCTCAATTCTGTTTCAGATCAGTTCGGAGGCCAGTGAGATGCCTTGTCCTAAAAGAAAGAAACGAGGGAGGAGGAGGATAGAAGAGGTGAAAAGGAGGAGGATGAAGTAGACAACCCCCCAACAAACTAGTAAGAATTCACTCAAATAAAAAATGAGCATTTGTTGCCTTTGAAGAAAGTGACTCCTGCTGATATCATCATATTATCTCCATTGGCACCTGGATTTTGCCTTCTTCGTTCACCAACAAAGGTCTTGGTTTTAAGGCATCAATAAGATGTTCTACTCCAGTGTTTCCTCAGATCAGCCAGGCTCGCTTAACAAAGAGCTTAATGACAAACTTCCATTGGAGGTAAGGCAAAGCTACAAATATATTATGAAGCTCATTTTTTTAAAAAAATGACACAAAATTAAAATGAAATGGGCTATAAAAGCTGAGAACCGTTGGGCACAGTAAATCTTAGCTATGAGAGAAATGAAAGGACCTATGATAAGATCAGCCATGATAAGATGTAATAAAGACAAGAAGCATGATACAGAAGGTCAGGAGGCTTCCTATAAAACAGGAAACAAACGACTAAGGGCTAGTCACCCAGAGTGCTGGTTAGTGACAGGGGAATTAAATCTCCAGAAAGGATGCATATTAAATGAGGTTCAATATGCAATCTCTAATCCTTGAAAGTATATAGGTATTACTAAAAAGCGTGTCATGTTGCTTTCTAGAAATAACTAAGATCTAGGCCAAGGTTAAATTTAAGAGAGAGAAAGAACATGCATATCATGGGATTCTAAAATCAGTATAGTGTCTAGATGAATCCAGAACGAAGCGAGGATATAGTATTGGGCAGCAAGGAAATGCAGCTAAGAAACCAACAGAAATGTATTCTTGTCACAGTGTGACTTATTCTTAAGCCAAAACTTGACGTTAGTAAGGCTAAGTGCACAAGAAAGGAAATTCCCAGAAACCGACTGGTATTGAACCCAAAAGCAGTATGGTCCTTATTTCCCACCCCAGATATACCATAACCCCTCTGATTTATTCACACGGCTCTTAAACGAACAAGCAGGCACCTTGGGAAATTTCTTAAAAATCCGTGTGTGTGTGTGTGTGTGTGTGCGCGCGCATGTACTGGGGCATGAATGTACGACCTGGGCTCTGTTCCTCTTTTTCACTCATAGCCATTGGAGCCATACCTTCACTTCAGGCTTTTACCTTTCTTAAGGGTCTTAATTGGAGATAAGAGTTTCACAGACTTTCCAGCCAGACTGGCTTCTAATCATGATCCTCAGAGCTCAGCATCCTGGGTAGCATGGATTAGAGATGTTAGCCACCATCCAGCCAAAATCCATTTATCTATCTATCTATCTATTAATGATGGTCCTACAAATCTTCTCAGGAGGAGGAATAGCTTTGTACTTCATCATCTAGAGTTTTAGCTCAGTCTTTGCTGCTTGCAAGTTCAAGAACTAGGGCAATCTCTGGGCTCCTCTGAGACTCAGAAATGCAGATGAGTTTGGTTATAAATACTAACCAAGCCCAAATATGGAAAAGTTATATGCACAAAATGAGTTATTCAGTAAGTGTAAAAAATAAAAAGAATTACATTATTTCCCGTCTCCCCTGCCATTTCATTTAACCTTTAGTGGAAGCAGCTATATCATTTGATCTTCAGTTACTGTCTTTATTTGTGATTACAATCCATTTTATGAAATAGAATGCTTAAAAAGAGAAAGAGGCAGAAGGATAAAGCTTTAAAAAAAGAAGCTTACTTTCTTTTAACCATTTACAACACATGCCTTCGTGTGACTCCTTAGTCATTTCTAAGTATTTGCTTGACAGAATTTACTACAGAAGAAAGAAAAGACATTCAGCTACTGCTGCTGGAAATCCACACAAGGCAATATCCTTGAAAACCAAGCTATTGTCCCGACAGATCTTTTTTAAAGTGTTCTCTCTCTTCCCGGTCCTGACTTAGTTGGAGTCATTGTACAGAGGCTCCATTGTGCAGATGAGATCAAGGTTTCGTGGTTGCACAACTCCAGGGGGCACCATCAAGGCCATCTGCCACAATGTCTCTGCAGGAAAGCCATTCACACGGAATACAATCTGAAAAATGTGCACGAGGATATTTCTGTGCCCTAGCATAGGTTTCAAGGAACACCAGGTATGATGAAAAAAAGGGAACAAATGATTATATCTGCCCTGGAGCGCAGGGTGAAGGACGGGGAAGGGAAAGGGAGCCTGGGAAAGCACCATACATCAGTGTCCGAGGTAGGCAGCAGGCTTGATCATCCCAGAGGAGGATCCTTGCTTTGCCCTCCCTTGTTAGCCTGGAGGAGAGCTGCCTTGCAAGGTGAATCCACATGCACAGAGAGAGTGTGTCAATCAAAGTAGAGGGTGGGCGGAGGGTGGGTTTCCTGGGTTGCCCCTGGATTGATGAGGCAGGGCTTATTTAAAGCCACTGGGATGCTGGCAGAGAGATCGGCCCTTGAATAGTTAGCTCCTGGGGCGACAGAACATATGAGAATCACAATTAGTCAAGCCAAAGGGTGGATGACATCTCCATGAGCTCAAGCCATACTGGAGGAGGCACAAAGAAGCACCGGGCCCTGGCTTCTCCTAGGCAGAAGATGCTGACCACAGCCCCGAGTATCAGCAGGGCTCATATGACCACAGGGACAAAGGATGGGCAATGAGGACTGGGTAAAGTGTGGAATGAGAAGAGGAAGTATAACTATGTCCCCCTCATAGAAGAGAAGCAGGGATGGTTGGGATCTGTTTTTCATATCCATCTATGAATTTTCTTTTTCTTTTTAATTTTATGTTGCCATTTTGAAGCAGTACAAAGGAGTTGCCATTTGGCAAAGCAGTTTATGAATACAATGCATCTTAATCAATGTCACCCTTTCCATCTATGAATTTTCCATGTGAAAAGAAAACAATTCAAAGTTAGTTTGGAGCCAGGCACTGGTGGCTCATGGGGATAATCCTAGCTACTCAGAAGGCTGCAATCTGAAGATCACAGTTGGAAGTCAGCCCCAGCAGGAAAGGCTATGAGACTTGTGACTCTAGTTAACTTCCAAAAACCCTGAAGTGGAGCTGTGGCTCAGGTGATAGAGTACTGGCCTTGAGCAAAAATAATCAGGGACAGTGCCCAGGCCTGAGTTCCAGCCCAAAATCAGCACACACACACACACACACACACACACACACACACACACACACACACACACACACACACACACACACACACACACACACACACACACACTCAATCAATCAATTAGGAGACAATAGACATTATACATTATCATTTTGTGGGAAAAGGGTTAGATCCTCATCTTGCGTACTTTGTTTCACACACATGTAGTGCAGCAATGACACATAAATTCCAAAGATCATATGATCAGGTGTAATGAATAAAACTTAAAATATTGAGTATAAAGATCCATCATTTGGAGGATGTGTACTTCTTCAGGAATGAAACAAAAATCAAAAGCGATAGAGTAAATACTAGAATAGTGTAATAGAAAAAAAAAAACTTCTTACCTGGCATTTAACATCATAAACAACATAAAAACAGAAGAATTTCTTATAAGTACAACATCCATATTCTTGGTAGTATAAACTATTTCTATTAGTACAAGTTCTATCAGTATTGGCCACTTCTGATAGGAACTATTAACATTTTAAATCAAGAATGCATAATCAGTCTTGTACCAATTATACCAAGATAATATATTGAGTGCAGCAGAGATACTAGGAGATGGAGAGATGTTATTTGTGAATAAGTCTAGATTGTCTTGGTGAGGAATCACATTTTCTAAAAATGTGCATTATATGTTGATTTAAACCTCTCTTCATAATCATTAGAACTATATCCAGGATTTTAGCATATGGAGAAAATTCCTATATCCACACACAAAGATGCACAAAGACACTGAGTCTAGCATTGTTTAGCAGGATAAACAGCATTCACTGATCCTTGACCTCAACTGGACAGTAGTCAGCAATGTGTTCCTAGATGAATCTAGTTGTAGGAAGATATATGCAGTACAAAAAAGTTCCATTAAACATGAGGTATAATACTGCATTATATATGTGCGTATTTATGGGTGTTTGTGTATGTGTGCATATAAAATCTACACTGATCTACTCCAAGCTTTCAGCAGTGATTTATGGGGAGGGTGAAAAATAGAATAGAGAAACTTGTGCTTCAATCCTGACTGCTTTGTTTTTTCTTTCTTTCTATTGTTTTCCTTATTTATTAAAAAAGTAATTCTAAAAGGGGCTACTCTTTATTTGTAAAGGCATGAAAGCTAAGCCCTCTCTGTGCAGCAAGTATATTAATTGGAGTAGCAGTTTTAATTAAGAAAAAATGTACACACACATTATATATATATATATATATATATATATATATATATAATATGCTAAAGAGTTAGCCTTGGCTGTGTTTAGGAAAGTTTTAAGTAACTTTGTCAAGCAAAGAGCAGCTATAGACAGTTTGCTTACAATATATTACTTAAGTAATAGATTTAATCTATTATTGTGTCTACTTATTAAACTATCCAAGATACATATGTATACTTAACAAAGTACATGGTATCTAGGGTTTGGTATCACTTGCTGAGATAGTTGCTAGAATTCAGTGGAGAATTCAAGTACCCTGGAGGGCCTTCTGTGTACATCAGCCACATGTACAGCTATGAAGCTATCTCCTGTTCTGAAGTCTGCACCTCAGGATGATGACTTCCCACTCGGAACATGTGTCACATTCTAGACTTTAAGTGAAACACTACTTCTGCCCAAACTGTCAGGAAAGGAAGCTCACACAGTGTGACTCACCAAGACTCACTGTCGCTCATTTCTTTATGAGCCCTTGGCCACAAGGTGCATGCTCTATTGACCTTAAGGTTAAGCTCAGATCATAACCTTCTTTGACCTAGAGCCAGATTCTAGACAGAACACCACTAAATGTTCTGTAGGTTAGCATTTACCATCCTGTGTCACATCTGTAACACACACACACACACACACACACACACACACACACACACACACACACACAAGGATTAAATATTTAGATTCAACAAAGCTGGAATCTTGGAAATGTCATCTGACTTTATCTTTTGGCCATCTATGGAAACGATGAAATAATTATACGACTTTGGTGCAGCTGCTTAGAATCCTCACTATTTTCACGATATGTAGGTCTTTGCTGCATTTCAGACCTCAAATAGATTGAGACTGAAGACACTCTGTGGTCTGCATTTCATGCTTCCTTCTAGCCTTTGTAGACCTGTAAATCTCATGTACTCTACTGCTTGACACGCTTGCCACACCATAATCCCATATATGTCTCATGACACAAGCCAGGTGTTCAATTAAAACACAGATGTCACATAGAGGTTAAAATAATGGTAATCAGCCAGGTGCCAGTGGCTCACGCCTGTAATCGTAGGGACTCAGAAGGCTGAGATCTGAGGATGGTGGTTTGCAGGCAACCTCGGGCAGAAAAGTTTCTGTAAGACTCTTATCTCCAATTGACCACTCAAAAACTGGAAGTGGTGCCATGGCTCAAGTGGTAGAGCACTAGCTTTGAACAAAAGAGATCAGGGACATCACCCAGACCTCTAGTTCAGGCCCCACAATTGACAAAAAAAAGATAATCAAATAAAACAAAATGCCATATAAATAGTTAATAAGGAAAGCTATTTAGAGTGAGGTAAAAAAAAAACTCTGCTTCTAAGACATAGAAATAATACTCATTGAAAATACCTTTTCAGTCTAAATCTTCCTCCAAATTCATATTGGGAATGAAAATTCTTCTAATTAGTATGGGAGCCAAAGATGATTCCACAAATGGAAGTTACCCACACTCACCTGTGATCCAACAGATCAAAGATTCTGTTTTCTGTGTTGATTTCTAAGACTGTCTTTGGAGTCTGATACATATCATATCGCAGCAAACATCAAAGAATCTTAACGTAAGTACCAGTGCCACAAAGTACTATAATTAGATTTATAGTAAATTAAATTCTATAAGAAGATAAAAATAGCATTGCATTATGCATGGCCAGAAATGGCAAAGTCCTACAGAATCAGATGCAGTTAATGAAAACTTTTTTTTCTCTCTTCTTTGTGAACATTACTTACCATTCTTTAGATGTGCGGGAGAACTAAGTGTTGATAACTTCACAGATTTGAAAAATGTGGAGCTATTCATTTATTAACTTCCCAGCATGAGGCTCTGTGGTATATTGATGAATTTCAGGAAGTCCAACAGGGAAGTTTAGTATTTTGATGATTCTCAAAAACTCACTTTTGGTGACTAGAGTTTATTTAAGGCTAAGGAAAATAAAGAGGTAAATTATGAACAATTTAGTCATTCTTGCTCAAGGAACTATACACAGGAATAGAATAATTGGTTCTCAACCCTTCTGTGGCTTAAATAATAATTTTTTGTTAGCATCCATTATGAGTATTGCAAAGTACTAATTTTTTTCATGCTGCTTTAGCAACTGACTATAGCAACCTTTCCTTTTGTATGGAAAAAAATAACAACCTTCTAAATATGCTACAAAACTGCACCTATATGTTTCTGGACAATTGAAAATGTTTATTGATGGCCAGGAAAGACATACATGCAGGTCAAAATGGTGGTATCTCTCCCACAAAATGAATAACAGGAAACTGGTTCTTGTAGGGGGAGGGGGATGGCTTAGGGGGGAGGAGAGGATCAAGGGGTATGGGGCAAACAAATGAAGAGAGGAAGCAGGAGGAGGATGAAGTCTTAAAATTCAATGCATATCCTATACATTTTTTTTAAACTGGGAGTGACTGGTGGGATGGAGGGAAATGATGAAAAGTTGATATCAGTGAAGACGCACTGTATTCATAAACTGATCTCTTGAATGGTAACTCCTGTGTACAACTATTTAAAGAAAATAAAAATGTAATTTAGGCTGGGTGCCCTTGGTTCACACCTGTAATCCAAGCTACGCAGGAGGCTGAGATCCAAGTATCATGGTTCAAAGCCAGCTGGACAAGAAATGCTGTGAGACTCTTAGCTCCAATTAACCACCAGAAAACCACTTTGAGCCACTGCTCAAAGTGGTAGAGTACTAACCTTAAGCAAAAGAGCTCAGGAACAGCAGCACCCAGGCCCTCAGTTCAAGACCCATAACTAAACAAAGAAAAAAGTGTAAAAGATAGCGGGACCAAATTGTGTATCCTCCTATCTTTTAGTTAGTGTATGTTTAATCTATTTAATACCCCATGTAGAGTACTGATGTTGTACCACTATGACTAAAGGAATACTCTTAAATCAATGTTTACTTTTACTGGTTTCTTTTAATTAATACAGCATTCTAAATGAACTGGCCAAAATGGATATTTCCTTTGACTGGGCCATTTATTCAGTGCCAAATTCAAGTTAATTTTCTAGGTCCCAATATCCAAGCCTCAGCAACAGTCAGCAATCCTCTCTAATGGAACCAATTCTATGTGTAAACAACAGGAACATCTAACAGACAGAACATGAGTGATCCTAGGATGTGATTCTTGGAGGAATCCTTACCTGCCGTCATTTATCTTCAGTTGTCCCCAGAAAGATGCTAAGAAAAACCCCTCTGCCCCTCCCCCTCGTGGTTGGAAGATGGAAACCTATGTTCTACCTTGTGGCATGTCATTCTTGGGTCTTGGCTACAGAGCTCGAGTGAAGAGTTAACCAAAAACCAGCTTTCTATAGACCGAAATTCAAACTGGTTGATCTGATCAACACCTGAAGAATTGGAACTAAGGAACCTAAAACCAGACGATTGAGTAGTAGCAAGGAAGGAACAGCAAGGAAGAAAGGAAACAGAAAATACCCTGGGTCTAGAAAAGAGCCAATGAGAGGATGCAGACGTGTGGAGCGGGCGTGGGGAGCGGACGTGTGGAGCAGGCATGCTAAGTCAAAAGTGAGTTGAGAAGACATGAAAAGGCCCTAAAAAGGCTCCACCTGCCTTCTACAAAAGAAAAGGAAAGGAAGGTACCTCAAATGACCAGAGGGTGAAGTCCCATCTGTGTGCGCCTTGCTGTCACTTTTCAGTCTTTGAAACATCTTGATTGTCTCTGTTTCTGACCACAAATCAACAATAGCAACATAAATATTGAGAGTCAGATATGATTTAAATCACTGAATAATCTGTGGGATGCAAGCAGCACCATTCCTGTGGATGCTGAATGCAAAGATCCTCTACTACACGCACACCCAGGGGCCCAGCGGAAGCCTTCACCCGGCCATGCACGGCCTTGCATCACCCCGCCCCTCTTGGCCAGACTCAGCAACCTTTGGCCACTCGGTCTGCACTGGCTTTTGTCTTTGTTTATCCTTGCAGAAGTTGTCGGTTGTAAAGGTTGAGATGCCCCTCAGTAGATGAATGGATCAAGAAAATGTACTACACACACACACACACACACACACACACACACACACACACACATACACACACACACACACACACACACACACACACACACACACACACACACACACACACACACACACACACACACACTAGAATTCTATGCTTCCATCAGAAAGAATGACATTGCCCTATTTGTTAGGAAATGGAAAGACTTGGAAAAAAATCATATTAAGTGAAGTAAGCCAGACCCAAAGAAACCTAGGTCCCATGGTTTCCTTTATTGGCAATATTCAGTATACATCTAGAATAATCTTAGCAGATGAGCAGAACAGCTCAAGAGCTAGGTACACATGACCATATAAGATGATGCTAATGAAATGAACTCCAAGACATGGACACGGAGAATTTTCTTTGTTGTTGTTGTTGTTGTTGTTGTTATTTTTAATGTACTATGTGATTTTTTGTTTTATATATAATGCTGTTGCATTATATACAAGGCAATATGTTGGAAATGTCTGTACAACTTGGGGGTGTCTCAGAGGGAGAGAAAGTAGGAGAAACATGAGGAAGGGATAACAAGTTTGATAAGAAATGTACTTGTTATCTTAATTATGTAACTGTAATCCCCTATACATCACCTTGACAATAAAAAAAAAAAAGAGAGAGAGAAAACGAAGGTTAAAGCAGCAGTGGGATTCAACCTGGATCTTTACCTTGAATTCAGCTTAGAATTGAATTTCTGAAATGGCAGTAGTTAATATTTATTGCATACTAAGGATATGACTGATCTTTTGATTAGTCTTTACGATAGCCTTGTTTGCTGGGGTTATTACTGTGGCTCTTACAAAGTTGAATACACTAACAGTTTGAACAACTTGCTCAAAATCACAAAACTAGCCTTCCTTTTAATTCTACTGCCCAGCTCTGTCATAAGATCACACAAGCCAGACTTCCACACCCACAGCTTCTGCGCCATCTGCAGGTTATACCCATCATGGACATAAAATAATTGGGAAAAAAATCACGTCTCTAATGAATGTTCACAGGGAAGATATGCATAGAGTATGTACAAACACTATGGCATTTTCTATTATTTCATTTATTTTTATTTCATTTTTTGTACCAGTACTATGGCTTGAACTCAGGGCCTGGAGGCTGTCCTTTAGCTTTTTTATGCACAATGCTGTTGTTCTAGCTCTTGAGCCACAGCCCCATTTCTCTTTTATTTATTTATTTTTATTTTTTTGGTGGCTACATGGAGATCAGATTCTCATGGACAAGGTGGCTTCAAATCTTGATCCTCAGATCTCAGCCTCCTAATAGGTAAAATTACAGGCATGAGCCAATGGCACTTGACTACCATGTCATTTTATAGGAAGATGTGAGTTTCTTAGGTTTTGGTATCTGAAACAGTTCCTGGACCTAACATCTAGGGATACCTGTAGTTGTAAGACGGATTTCACAAAGTATGACAGAGAGTAGGCAGTGGTGACGATTATACAATCAGTGCAACAGCCACAAAGGACTCTTGGGAAGGCTTGAATTGTATGCAACGGAAAAGTCTTCACAGACTTGAAGTCTGTGTTGACAATCAGCAGTGTGGTCTCGCCAGCCTGGTGGTGTAGTCTCGGAACTACAGTGTGTGGGATGTGCCGTTGGACAGAAGGTAAGAAGAAGCCTCTGCTGCCCGTAGCTCACCTCAGAAACTGAGAGTCATTTGAGACCTGGCATCATCTAGAACCTGTCAATCAGGAGTCTAGAGAGGGAATAGGGGTACAGGGACACAGAGTGAGGAAACGACCAGAGTCTGGCCAACAGTAAGGAAAACACTGGCCACTTTGAAGTCACTACAATAAACATGGCATTTTCCCAGTCAGGTCACCTTATAGCTTGGTTAGTTAATGCAGGAAGTCTCCAAGATTTAAGACACTTGCAGAAGACAAGTGTCTATCACGAACAAGATCATTCCTTCAGGTCTGACTGATAAAAGCATAAAAGGAATTTACTCCGATCATTATGTGCTGCTGCTTCCATGTATGATATATCTAAAGAAAAGGCTGGAATTTATTGTTTCTTCCAGTCTAGAATGCAAGGGTCTCTGAACATATTCAATAAGACAAGTATCAGACGAATTTCCACCACCCATGTGGGGAACGTATTAAGTTCCTTGAACAACCAAGCAGTACTAATCAACACCAAGCTTCATGGAAAGGTCTTCCCTCCACCTACTGGTGCTACTCAGACGTATTCTGGTGGTAGCATCCTCAATAGAGATCATTCGTTCAGCCATTCAACAATCAACTGAGTCTCTCCACTATACCACAAGTAATACTAGGTACCACAGTTTAAAGAAAATAGAATTGGCAGGTCAGTTAATAGATGGAATAGCTACAATGACATTGCCTTCTTAGTCTGGAAATAAGGAGATTTTTAGGTGGCATGGATATGGTCTGCTACAGAAAACACAATGGCTTAGACCGCACACATTTTGCACCAATTATCCTGTGTTCTTCTATAGGGTTAGTATATATAGTAGTCATCTTTCTGGAACTGTATGTAACAAAGTACTTCACACCATCAGCTTTTAAAATTTTTTTGGGGGGTGCGGGGGTCCGGTCGTGGGGCCTGAACTCTAGGCCTGGGTTCTGTCCCTCAGCTCTTCAGCTCAAGGCTGGCGCTCTACCACTTGAGCCACAGCGCCACTTCTGGCTTTTTTCTTTTTGTTTATGTGGTGCTGAGGAATCGAACCCTGGGCCTCAGGCATGCAAGGCAAGCACTCTACCACTGAGCCACCTTCCCAGCCCCACCATCAGCTTTTATGAAGAGAAACGTGAGCATCCATGGTCAGCTGAACCAACAATGTCTTTTGGGCCTGTGAGCACGGGACAATGACTGAACAGGAAGTCACACAGTGACAGGATGGTGCTGTGGCCTAGTGAAGCGGGTTCTCTGTCATTGCTGGGGGGTGAAAGAGAGAAAGGAAGGGGCTGGGTTCATAAAGGCCTCCAATACCATGCTCCCAGTGACCTAAAGACATCTGATGAAAAGTTACTTCATAAAGGCACCCCCGACCTTCTGAGTATTCCACCAAAGAGACTATCCCTTTAATCCAAAGGCCTTTGAAGGTGAGTGTGGATCCAAACTATGAGACCCAGATTTAATTAGATTTGATGAAGGTTACAGAAGTGACCCCAGTTCAAGGCTGAATTATCATGGAGCGTTGAGCATTGAATGTTGAACTCTGAGAGTGGAGAACACCATTGGTCTGCAGTGAGAGCGTTATTTTGTCTACAGAATCCATTTCATCAGGGCAAACTTGACCATGAATTAATGTAATTTCCTATGCCGTCAGAATGGCATAGGAAACATTTTCACACTCTCGCCCACATGGCGTTGACCTAATTTCTACATATTCTGCTGTTACCATGCCAGGTCTCCCTGTGGCCTCGTTGAATTTCACAGTGACGGTCTAAATTTTGTTTGTGTTCTCTCTACTTCTGCTTGGAAGGACTCTGGATTTCATTTCCTAGTTAGATTCCTTTTACATCCTTCAAGCTCAAATCTCACATCTTTCTAGAAGGACTTCACAAGCTACACTAAATTATAAGCTCATGTTTTTCTAAAATCATGTGACGTTGTTTGTATAAAGAATGTTACAGTTGCCCTTTATAGAGCTGCTTGTACTGCCGAATCTTTCAGCTCTCTCGTTCTTAGGTCATAACCCTATAGCTAACTCACTTACACGTTCCCTGAGTATGGAGGAAGTCTTAACACTGCTTGCATAAGTTCACACTATGCCTGAACACACACATTGAGAAAAACAGGTAGCCAGTGCTACTGCAGAAATTCTTCTCATGGGTTGTTATAAAAACTGTTCCATCAATTGATAATCAACCTTTTGTAGGTGCAAAATAAAAATTGTGATGACATTTCTACATTTCTTCTCCTGAAGACTAATTGAAGTCATAGCTTTCTTACCAATTAGCAGAAAATAGATCATGAGCCTCATAAAAATATTTAAGGGGAAAAAATGTCTTAGCAACAGAAATATGCTTCCGGAAGAGCAATAATAAGGGTGCCTGAAGAAAAATGGGAAGAGATCTTAAGCTATGTGATTTTTGCAAAATTAAAGCCACATTATTTTGGCCTGGAGATAAGTAGTCTCTACTAATTTTGCTTTTGAAAGTACTCATTATATTATTACACCAGGAGGGAGAGAGGAATAGGCATTATCACAAGAAGGAGGAGGGGGTAGGGATGAGGGAGAGAGAAGGAAGGGGGGTGAGTATGGTTGGGATATTTTTGCATGAACGTATGAGAATATCTCAATGAAATTCTCCCTTGTGCAGCTAATAGATGTTAATAAAGAGCCTCTAAAAATTAAGATCTGTGTTTCCAGTTTAGAAAACCTCACCAGAACTTTCAAGGTTTACAAAATGACAAATAATCTCTAATTGTACTCTGTAATCTCTATTTTCCTTTCCTGAACTTTTATGTTTGAGTAGTCCAGTTGTTTAATCTCATATCTATGACACTAGGGATAATAAACTGAAGCTCATATGAGTTCATATTAAGCGTGTTTTGTCATTTTTCTATTGTGCTAAAAACACCTATTATAAAATCCACTCTCTTAACAAATCTTACAATTACAATGAGGCAATGCTGACCTCAGGAACAATGCTGTACATCAGGATGTTGCAACATACTTTTCTCACACAGGTGAAACTGTACCTACTGAACAGCAACTTTCTATTTCTCTCCCCATCTAACACCTGGCAACATATCATTCTACTGTTTCTATCTGTTTTGATATGTCAGATATGTGGAATCATGTTGTATTTTTTTCTTTCAGTCTCTGGCTTTTCTCACACAGGCCAATATTCCTCCAGGTTCATTCACTTTTGTCTCATATAGCAGTACTACCTGCTGAATTATATCTCATTGTGTGTCTACACTGCATTAGCACATATGGAGAGCTAGGTTGTTTCCATATTTTGGCTACTGTGAATAATGCAGCAGGATGGAAGCTATCTCTTCTAGATCTTGATTTCAGTATCTTTGATATGTATCTAGAACTGGGATTGCTGAGCCTTTGGATAATTCTATTAGTGTTTGGAGAGAGTTCCATGTGTTTTTCCATAGTGGGTCCATCATTTTACATTCCCATCAATAATGTATAAAGTTCTAATTTCTCCAGATCCTCACCAGTATTTGATACTTTTCATTTTAAGTATATTTTCTGAGTCATTTAATTAATATTTATAATTTTGAAAGGATGAAATTCTATTTGACTTCTTTGGACCAACATTCTTTGTTAGTTAGTCCATGGTGTTTAAAATATGAAGGCAGTATAATTGATGTGATTTTCTTAATGTACTGATTCTAGTAATTTCCATATGTTCTACATGCTGAAGTCTAGAGCTGTAGCTATTATTCTCATCTTAAATTCTGAGACTGTTTGATACCTTAGGGAAAAAAGGAGTGGACTCATGGGCTATATTATCTTAGTCAATAATGATTTGGTTTCATAGCTGCAGGTGATACTGAGGCATCAGGATCTCACCATGTGACATAGCATCTAAGTCTGAACCCATCTCTTTCATTAAGCAGAATTGTCATTGCTCATTTGAAGCTTAAGTAACATTTTCCACATTTGCTGCCTCAAAGAAGTATCATGTACGAAAACACCCCATTCTGCCTATCGGCAATTTCTTTCTTCTTGGTGAGACTCATGAAGGAGCGGGTTCAGCTTCACGAGTGTCTGGGGACTGATGAGCTGACTTCAGGAGTGCTGCTTCTCCCGTCTCTCACCCTTGGGCCAGCTGAGTGGCTTCTGGCTTCCATGAGAGCAGGAGGAAGCGTGCAAGACCTTAGATCCTTTGTTGCTTAGGCCTGAAACAGAGCTACTGTCATTTAGACATGTTCTATTCACCAGTGGAAGTGACAAGCCTGAAAAGAGTCCAAGATTAAGAAGGGGAGAATATGTCAACTCTTGGTGGGAGAATTGAGGAAACCCCACAGGTACAGGGAAGCAGTATCCTTTGGCTGCTTCTGTGATCTATTTTCCACTTACCACTTATTTCTGCCTAAAATCCTATTTGGACACAATGCTCCAAATTGACCAGCTCCTGAAAAGTCACAGGGCTCTATCTGGACATAAATACAACTCCATGCTCCAAACCAGACTTCCTGCTTTGCTGCATGCAACTTATTCCAGACCCTTTGCTGGCCTTTTTCCATCTGATGAGTTTTCCACTAATATCCACCCACCCTGCATTTCACTTACGTACCTGGTTCTTCACACTGAATGAACTAGGTCCAATTGTATTCCCTAACAGCAGTTTCAGTTAGTCTTGGGATTTAATGAATGTCTCTAACGGCCCTTCTTCTCATCGGATGAGTCTTTACTCTGTCATTTACCAAACCACATGCAGAATAAATGATTGTCCATTTGTCTTGTCATGAATGAAGCAGGGACATGGGAAGCAGGGAACTTAGCCGGGGGGGGGGGGGGGGAATGCAAGCAACGACTAAATAAAATGACAACAAAATAATAAGTCCCTAGAAGGGAAATGAATCATGAGACAACCACTATTGTCACAATAAAAAAGGAGAAGAAGAAGAGTATTGCGGTGTGAGTCCTTTAATAAGCCCCAAGTCAAGGTGGAGATGAATTTTGATGCAGAGTGACCTGGAAGAAAGACTCCAGTTGGCCTTTGGGAATGCCAAGCCGAAGATGGGGTTTAATGGGATCATTTTATGGTCAAAGCCCAAAAGAATAAAAGTTGTCAAATACTGAGTATTTCCTTTGCGGGTTATATAGGCATTGCCAATTACAATATGGAAAGGTAGAGGACAGGGAGCTGTGAAGAGAGGCTGTTTGATATTTATGGATGACCAGGGAGTCAGAACAATTCACATCTAATTATATTTTCATCATGGACTCACTTTATCAGAAACTTGGGCCACAAATATCCCTGCTTAATGGATTTATCGTGGTAAACCAGAGAGTCATTTTCAGCTTGACTTTGAAAATCAACTGAAATAAGCATCAGAGATACAAGTGGATTTTAAGTCATTTATTATCCAATGAAAGAAATAGACTCACAACCAATCCAAAGAAGAAATTTTCCAGAGAGAAAGGTAGCTCTCTCTGTCTCCCTCTCCCCTTCTCCCCTTCTCCTCCTCTCCCCTCCCTCCCACCCATAGCTGATGAACTGATATCAAGATCAGAGCAGTGAAACTACAAAGTAAAGGTCAGGCTAGGAGTCAGAATGTTCTGGATGGTACAGCTGGGTTGGAGTCAGAATGAAGTCAAGAGGGAGGGAAGGAGAGGCAGAAAATAGGAGGAAAGGACAGAGAAAAATTTAGATATGCACTTCCCAGAACCCTGGCACAAAGCTGGCACTTCTCACTTCGAAACCCTTCAAGTTAGTCCTGACCTTTAGTGGTAGAGATGTTTGCAATTTTGTAAATTACAGCTCATGATGATAATTGACATTAGCCACACAAAAGACTGATCAAAGTATTATCATTCATTGAAAACAAGAACAAATGAAATCTCATATACAAATGATGGAATTTTAAAAAATGTTTTGTTTATGTATGACTGATTATGACGCACTGTCTTGCTAATAGCTCTCCTAAGTCATAAACAGATTTGCACATAATGATTTTATTCTTTTTTTTCATTTAAAATACATAATTACTTTCTTTTTTTTTAAAAAAAAGTGCATTTGAAGAGAGATTACTCTTCTATGTCTATTATTAGGAGTGCATTCCTCCAACACTAATATGTATCATTCTCTTCTTGCTGTAAAAGTACATGAGAATTCCTAGCTCCAGATTTTCTTAATCTCAACAAGTAGCATTTAATATATTACTAAATAGCATTGCTCAAGCTAAGCTTATTTTTCTTTTTTTTTGTTTTGTTTTTTTTTTGGTCCGGTCGTGGGGCCTGAACTCTGGGCCTGGGTGCTGTCCCTCAGCTCTTCAGCTTAAGGTTAGCGCTCTATCACTTGAGCCACTGCACCACTTCCGGCTTTTTTCTTTTTGCTTAGGTGGTGCTGAGGAATCGAACCCAGCGCCTCAGGAATGCAAGGCAAGCGCTCTACCACTGAGCCACCTTCCCAGCCCCTAAGCTTATTTTTCAATTCAATAAAATATCTATTATTTGAAATAAATATTACTAAAGTAGGACTGGTAAAAATGGCCAAAACAAACTCCAGCAGGTCATGAGAAAAATCTGATGACATTAAAAAAAAGAAAAAGAAACCTGAACAGGTTTTAAATTTTTAGTGTTCAAATCATCCATGCGGGTATATGTGCTAACTCACAATTATCACATGCCATAACTTCAATTTATTTCACAGTTTGATTAAGCCATATGTGGTGTGTTTAACCTGCTTGGAAACATGATGTCCCAGCCTGTAATTGAATAATAGGTGTATCAAGTCCTGATTAAAATATGCATAAAGAAATACTTACTGTGACCATTAATAAATTAATACAGTGCATGTCTTCCTTGCTTCCTTTATTCTTTGTGAAACTGGCTAATAAATTTACTAGAAAAAGTAACATCTCATATCCTCTTGTTGACTAAGTACTGAGCTCATGGGTAAGATTGTTCCCTTCCCCTTAGAATATCCAAGTTAAAGCTTTTAGGATTCAGGCTGCTCTTACCCTTTGCAAATCCTATGCTCTGTAATGGAAAGAACCTAACAGGTTCTTGTATTTATGTCTAAGAATTACAGTGGAAAACACCACACTACAACCAAATCCTGTGTGAGAATGATGAAATTAGTTACAATCTTTTATTCTCTTTTGCCCACTAACTGAAATGATATTTAAAAAAGCTTATTAAAAGAAAAAGAGGAAATTGGCTTTCAACTTCCAAAATAAATGTGGAGGTTGTGTATCACAAGAAAGACTGTGGGATTAAATGAATCATGTTCAATAGTACACTGAGCAACAAATCAAATTTCCAGCAATTCTCACAAGTAACAAAGCCCCAAATTCTTTTTAAAAATTCAGAGGATAAAGAAAGATTGCCTCTAAATTCCTATGTTAAGATTACAACCTTACATCTCTTAGAGTCAACTAGTTCCCAAGTATTGGTTAGATACTACACCCTTCCATCTCAGTTTTTTGGTCATGGTAGATCAGAAGTAGAGACTAAAAGGATTTAATGCTAGAAAACTCAGGCTAAGCCATAGCTGACTATTGACAATCAGGGAATCACAAGATTTAGCTGTGTGCTTAATCATCACCATAAAATCACACCAAGCATAATTTCTAATGCTGTTGCTTTTTTTGTTTTTTAACACTAGATGCCAGGAACTAGGTGATTTTCCTGACTATATAGTTTGCTGCTAATATCCCAGAAAACTTGTTAGCTATGTTCTATAATTGTTTCCATTTCATATACAAGGACTCCAAGTCTCAGAAAGGTTCAAGGCTTAGAGGTTACAGACATAGGAAGTTACAGCTAGAATAGGGGAATGAAACATTGTGATAGGGAAGGCTAGTCTCAAGAAACGAATTGGTGTTCACATCAATGTGGCAACTGCAGTTGCTACTTTCTGTGTAGAAAAGTATGTCCATGTCTCTACAAAATTATTTGGGTTCAGAAAAATAAGGCATTGTAGTGTAAGCTCTGGTTATCTAAAAGGCATATGTTATTTGTGTACTCATTCCCTAATCAACAAAACATTGCTGTTTCACTTCACTCTGCTCCCTAATAACTACCCCTAAGTTAAAACTCTACTCACGTTGAGTAACATTAAATGCAATTTTCAACAGAATGTACTTAAAGTACCTGGTATTTTTCTTTCCAGGCGTTTCGAATTCTTTGAAAGAAATATTTCCAGAAACATGATTACAGTCCTCTCAGGAGTTTTTAATAAAGTCTAAGTAGATGTTCTGGTATTAGCTTGTAAAATGCTGAATCAAAGACTAAGGGTAATTTCGCCTCGAGAACTTTTTAAAAGAGTTACACGCTAAAGTCACCTCAGGGCCACATCCTATCTGCTTGTTCTATCTTGTTATAGGCTCTTCAAAGAGAATGCAAGGGCATTTTTCTCTCCTCAGCCATATTCAGCAACTAGCCATAATGAAATGTGGCTCTGTTTGTCCAGCTGAGGATTTCTGAAGCACTAAAGCACTGCGAAGGACCCCCACCTGACGGGCCGAACCTCAATATGTGTCGGTGTGGTTGTGACAAATGTGTGCCAAACAGACCCTTGAGCATAAAGACTTGATTCGTCTCATTGGAGCTGACTGGTTTCAAACCTTATAGCTGTGCAGAGAATCTCTCTCTCTTTTATTTTTAATGTACCATTGCAATAGGTTCTGACTGTTTTGTTACCTCAAAGACAAAACCAATTTGCATAGAACCGGTCTGAATATCTTTACAAAAAGAGCAGTAGTAAAAAGACTTTTTCTCTCACCAAGAATATAACCCACACTCAAATATAAAGCCAAAAGTCCCCACGTATGGGGTAGAGACTAGATCCCTGGGCAGCTGCATCTGTGTTTAAGGGGTTTTGAACTGCATCAGACATCTAGAACCAATGCCTTTTTTTTTTAAGATTTTTTTTATTGTGAAAATACTGTACAGAGGGGTTACAATTACATGGGCAAGATAATGAGTACCTTTTTTTATCAAGCATTGTTGCCTCCTCCTTTGTTTTCCCTTCCCATCCCTTCCCATTTTCCCCTCCAAACTACCCCCCCCACACACACCAAAGTTGTAAAGTTTGTTTTTCGAGGTAACGTCTTGTACATCTCATTGTTGCAATGGGTCCACCTGTATCCCTATTTGAACAATTTGTTTCTTCCCTTCCCCTCCACAAATTATACCAACATCAAATACAGTGAAAGCAGGGGGAGGAACATGCCTTTTAAAAAGGTCTACCTACCAAGTGCATGGTCTGATAGGGGAAGAGAAAGGGAGAGACATAGATCACAAAAGCGGGTGCTGCCATCTGAGGTTATTTTCATCTTTTCTGGCCCTAGTTTACTTATTTACTAGGAAGGTAGAGATACACAATCCTGAAGTGTGGGGATTCACTGCCACTGTTGAAACTTGTATGAAGACCAGAATGAGATCACATCACCCAAGTAATACAGAATACAGAATATAGAACTAGGCACCATGACAGCCCAACCTTGGAATGCTAAAGCTCATCTAAAACAAACCACACATGCAAGTCCCTCCCAAGACAAATGATTTTCTGAATGCATTCTAAGGAATAGATGTTTTGCTTTCTTTGCTTGTCTTCTGTGTTAATTTATATTTTAGAACACTTGCATATTTTCACAAAGTTTCAAAGATCATTGAAACACACAGATTCCAAAATATCATCATGTAAGATGAATATGATACCTCTGTGATGATGGATGTTTAAAATGATACACAATCATGAATGTCCATGCTTGATTCACAGTAAGTTTTTTATCTAAATTTTATTATAAAGGTGATATACAGAGAAGTCACAGTTACATAAGTAAGGTAATGAGTATGCATCCTTTTTTATTATTTTGATTATTTTATTATTACCGTACAGAGGGGTTACATGGGCAAGATAATGAGTACATTTCTTATCAAGCATTGTTGCCTCCTCCTTTGTTTCCCCTTCCCATCCCTTCCCATACCACCCCCTTACCCCCCCTACCCAATCCTCCCCCCACCCCCGTGTTGGTATAATTTGTGGAGGGGAAGGGAAAAAACAAATCATTTAAATAGGGATACAGGTGGACCCATTGCAACAATGAGATGTACAAGTTGTTATGTCAAAAAACGAACTTCACTTCTTTTCTGTCCTAGGGATCCCACATTGGAGATCACAGTACATTTATTTGTCCTATGTCAGCTCCTCCTGGATATGGCTGTTTCTCTTGCTTTCAGTGTACTAGTGACCTTGGCAATTTTCAGGGAACTGGTCAACTTCCACAGAGAATGTCCCTCTCGTTGGACTTGTCTGATTCTTCCTTACGGGAAGAGCTAGGTGAGAGCTCTTTAATGGTACGTGCTACCAACATGGCATGCTTGCTGATGTTTACTTTGTTCACCAGGGCAGAGGATATATGTCAGTTCTCAGTACTGCACAGCAAAGCTTTCTCCCCACTTTCCATGCTTCTCCTAGCAGGAATCTTATACAATCACACATAAGAGGAGGGGAGTTATTTTCCACTTCTGTGAAGAGGGAATGTCCACATCAGTCATTAAGAATTCTCCTACTTAAGAGGTTTGATTGCCTTTCTCATTTGCTTACATACTCGCTAGTCATCTACATGCACAGTATGAACTCAGGAACACTACTTTATACCGTGTAGTTCTCCAGTTTCAGTGTAGGATTCATGTCATTTCTCAATTTGTTCTAGCTTTGGCAATTAAGAGGTCTTCGTTGGCTTCTATGTTCCCATTACACATACTCTATCCTTTTTATTTTTGCCTTTCAGGCTCGTCTTATAGGTTCCCTAGATAGAAGCAACGATTTCTCCAGGCAGCCTTGGTTTTCTATTGGACAAAGACTATCAGATCATCTGATGTGTTCTTTGCTTCTGGAGTGATATTGTGTTCCTGGCCCTCTCCATGGACAGAGCTGGTATACACACATGTATGGGTTATCAATCAGTGACTGCATACATATCTATACTAATATAACTTGATGCTATACTGATGTCAGAATCACTGAGCTTCTCTTTCTGCTTACTTACGGCCTCGGGCCTCTACTCCAACAGAGATGGCTCCCATACCCACCATTCATCATCCACCATCTATCTACATAACTGCAGTTCCAGTACATGTGTAGAATGCTTCCCAACTGTTAACTCGCTCCCTATAAGAGATAACATGATCAGTGCCTATGTACAGTTCCTATCATTTGGAGTCCTCAACTTCCACTTGATCTCAGTGTTGCTTAAGTCAACATTTTCCCCCTCCATCTCCTTTGGTGAGTTCAGGAGCATATCTGAAATAGACTTACACCTGTGGTCCCATTTTGCATTCCATTTGAAGACCCACTGATATATTTTGTGTGTGCATATCTTAAGATTCAGCATTTGAGCTGTACCTTAGGTGGGCCTTGACAAGTCTGCAGTATCAAGTAACCATCACTAAAATATCATGACAAAGAAAATACTATATCACTCTTAAAATAGCATGGATAATTGTTTTAAGGTCAATATGACATTCTAGTGGGATTTTTTTTTCTTTTAGCATCAGAAATCACTAGGATTTTCTGTCATTGTCAGTCCTGATTTATTTGATTTTAGTTTTCTGAGCTCAGAGTCTAGGAGAATCATATGCCTCTTACTGAGTGAATTCGCCAAGTTATTGGAGCTATTTAGCTGGGAAGTGCACCATGATTATTTAATCACCAACAGACTTGATTCTGCTGGTTGGATGGAGTGAATGGATTGGTGAAGGCAAAAGTGTTGGAAAGGAAAAGGTAATCATTGTTAGCAAATGTTATAATGTTCCATGTCCCTGAGGCTTCTTAATATGATCACAGAGAGAAAACACAACAAAGTGGGAAATCAGAGAGTGAGAAAAGAGAAACAGAGAAAGACTTCTCCTGGTTTTGCTTTGTAACTTTTATGATTCCTGGGTTAGGAATTAACTAGGCTACTTCCCCATAGAGACATTTGGGGTTGTATAACACTTAGAGGCTCCAGGCTGTTCCCAAAGCCATTAAATGAGGGAATGATGGTAGAGGTAGGGCAGAGAAATAGCTTCAGCAGCAGTATCTAAGTAACCCCAGTACTATCAGTACTAGCTTAAGTCAATCCAGGCTGCTAGATCAGGTATTATAACAAACCAATGGCTTAAATAATTTTTTCTCATATTTCTAGAGGCTGAGGAATTTTTTTTTGGGGGGGGGGAGGGAGGTCTGGTCTTGGGGCGTGAACTCTGGGCCTGAGTGCTGTCCCTCAGCTCTTCAGCTCAAGGCTAGACTCTACCACTTGAGCCACAGTGCCACTTCTGGCTTTTTTCTTTTTGCTTATGTGGTGCTGAGGAATTGAACCCAGGGCCTCAGGCATGTAAGGCATGCGGTCTACCACTGAGCCACCTTCCCAGTCCCTACAGGCTGAGGAATTTAAGATCAAGGTCCAAGCAAAACTGATTATCTGGGTGCATTCCCTGTCCTGGTTTGTCTTCTTATTCTGCTCTGCCATGGCAGAGGATGGAAAGCAAACTTGCTCGTGTCCCCTCTGAGGAGGACACTGATACCAACTACAGAGGCGTCACTTTTATAGACTGATGACTTCTCACAAAAATCTGCCTTCAAATACCTTCACCCTGGGGGTTACCTTCCAACATTTGTCCTTGGGGGTACACATTGTGTCCACTGCAGATGTGCAGCCCAGTTTGAGAACCACCAAAGAGAGCAAAAGCACTCTTCCACTTGAACTTCTCTGCATTTGTCTGACTCAGGAGTTCAAGGAAGCTCCTGGTACATGAACAGAAAGAACAGTTTGGTGGAATGTGCCTGTGAGTCACAGCTATTAGAGAAAGCTGCGATGAGTAATTTTCCCGGTGTTTCCAAACCCAATTCTTGGTGCTGTGTGTGTGTGACTTGATTAGATCAGTATCATCGTGGTGGCAAGGACTACTGTAAGAGCCAGATTCCCTCAGGCCTTCTAGATCACATTTCTGACTCTTGTTCTTGTCATGATTTGTTTCCCATTCCAGATGGGGCTTTCCCTGCTCTTGGTGACATGTGTTTAATGACTCAACAGTTAATGACAGAGAATTCTATTTGGTCCTGATTATTTCAGGAAGTGATACAGAGATGTATTTATTTTCTTCCCCTCCCTCCTTCCCTCCTCCTTCCTTCCTTCCTTCCTTCCTTCCTTCCTTCCTTCCTTCCTTCTTTCCTTCCTTCCTTCCTTCCTTCCTTCCTTCCTTCCTTCCTTCCTTCCTTTTTCCCTTCCTTCTCCAGCAAGCTTCAGATTATTTTCACACAACATATTTTAATATTAGATAGGAAGAGATAGTTCTGAAAAAGGGTCACACAGTTTTTAGGAAATAGCTTCTCTTTAACACCTATTTTGGCCTGCTAGAGACGTGACTTCCTACAGAGCTATAAATTAAAACTATGCATTCTCATCTTACAAGAAACATTATGGTAGAGGGTGGGGGAAGGGATACTCTATTCTGCTATGACATAGGAAAGAATTATATTTATATACAACACAGAAATACAATTTCTTTCCCTCTCAATGGTTCCATTCAATACCATTGACACCATGAAGTATATTTTTCTGCTCCAAACCCTCTTCAAATCTACATATCAAATCTATGTTCAAACCTATATTCAAACTTATGCATTTCTATCTATCTATCTATCTATCCATCTATCTATCTATCTATCTATCTATCTATCTATCTATCTATCTATCTATCTATCTATCTATCTATCTACCTACCTACCTACCTACCTACCTACCTATCTATCTCTATATATAGCTGAATCACTTTCTGATTTGACAAAGTACTATAAATACTCAGGCTCAAACTTTAGTACTTTTCAGGCACTTATATCATTACATCATTCCTATAAGAAATTACCTGCATAAAAGGAGATGGTAGAAAAAAAATCAGACAAATGAAACTATTTGTCTAAACCAGAGCTCTCAGTCTTGACACTTTTGACATTTTGTTATTTGTTTTTGTTTTAGTTTTGTATTGTTTTCTGTATACCAGTAGTGGGACTTGAACTCAGGGCTTGTGTATTATCCCTTAGCTTTTTCACACAATACTGGTACTCTACTCCTAGAGCCACACTTCCATTTTTGGCTTTAATTTCTGGTGGTTAGTTGAAGATAAGAGTCTCATGGATTTTCCATCCCATAGTGTCTTCAAGCTTCATCTAGTCATTAGATTTCAGCCTCCTGTATTACCTTACACTACTGAGATTGGACTAGGGAATTCTTTGTTGTGGAAGGCATTCTCGTGTATGTGGTCTTTAGCATCCCTGCTACAAGTTCCTCTCACCCACTGCGAGGGGTTAAAATGTTTCATGGATAACCAATTACCTTCATTGGAGCAAACTTACTCCAAGAGCTAAAACACATTGGTCCAAGCACCGGTGGTAAAGGACCATGCCTGTTTGCAGTTTCGGCCATAGACACTTCTCTAAGTTACACCGACAACGAATGTTCCTATGGCTCCTGCCCTACCCGGAGTGCTTACAGCTAAGCCCCTTCATCATTCCCGTAGGATGCATGTGCATTACCATCTCTCTGTGGGAGCCCAGCTCTAGTTTGGCTTGGGCCATGAGAAGAGAAGAATTTCTATGGTTTGAGTATACATTTGAAAGTTAAAGTGAGTCCCAAGTGTTGGTTAAAAACTTAAAACAAACACATAGCTGGGTGCCGGTGGCTCACGCCTGTCATCCTAGCTACTCAGGAGGCTGAGATCTGAGGATCACAGTTCAAAGCCAGCCCGGGCAGACAAGTCTCCAATAAACCACTAGAAAACCAGAAGTGGTGCTGTAGCTCAAGAGGTAGAGTGCTTGCCTTGAGCTGAAGAGCACAGGGACAGTGCCCAGGCCCAGAGTTCAACCCCAGGACTGACCATTATAATGACTATGTTATAAGATAAGATCAAATAGGCATTGTGTCATCTCGCATCGTCCCTAGGACAAGAGTGATCATAGTATGAAGTACTTTGACAGAAAGAGAAAAACAAATCCTCAGAATTTGTATTACAATAAATTGTTACCACCATTCTGTTTGTTTTTTAAGTTGTAACAGGCTTAGAAGTGTCCCGTTGAGACTATTTCAACCATTAAGACCAAAACCTCTGAGCTGCCTATGATGTGTTTTTGCCCCAAGTCTCAGCTGGGCCAAGTCCAGGAGTTGAAACCTAAAGACGTCACTGTTCACTGCTACACTGTGCTACACATTTGCACTTGGCACACCAGGAATGTTTGCTGTTTTCAGCTTCTTCGCACAATTTCATGGGGATGACAGATTCTTCTCATTTCATCTACAGGGGAAAAAAAATATATCCTCAGAACTGAAAAGACATGGAGAGTTAACTCCCAGGAATCAGAAGGCCATCTTTGATCAAATGACATTTGGATGGTTTAGAAAAACCACTACATCTTGCTTTCTTCAACTCCATTACCCCCTTAAAAAGTTCCCTGTGTGCTATCTATTTATATTCATTAAAATGGATTCATTGGTTCTAATAAGAATTCCACTCAAAAAACTACACAGCAATGAGAAATGGATTTTACTTACATCATCTTTAAACAAGCCTTCATTCGTACTTGAAAGTGGTGTTTCTAAAAAGTGAGTCATGAAATGGAGGTATTTATATGGAGGTATGAAATAAAAGATATTTCCTAAAGTGCTAAAAAAAACCACACACATTCCCCATTTCTACTTCAGATGCATTCCCTAAGAAGTACAAGGTGGGCCTCTTCACACTTACTGGAAAACTTCTCTGACATTTGACATTTGACATGAACCAGGTTCAAGAGTTACTATTCTAGAAGACGCCATACTGAACCAAATCCTGGATGAGGAAATGGAACATAAGGGCTGTGGATCCAGATTTCAGCATTTGCCTTCCATTGTGCTTGTGCGTTACTGGGCTCCATAGCCCAAAGAAAGCCCAAGTGGGAACACTAGAGTATCACCAGAGACAGAAATACATATTATGGATTCAGATTAAGAAAGGAGGAAGGAATCAGGTACCAGCTCTTTCTCCGATTATTAGCCCAAACCAAAATCCAACAGATTCCTCTCCTGTCTTTAATTCCCCTCCTACTCTTCCTTCATACCACTTGATGCACCATGTTTCACTGATTTTCTTTACGTGACACTATAAATGCAAAAGGGACAGTAATTTCTATCCATTGTGCTCACAAATATTGCCAGCACACAGAGGATCGTCTGACCTACTTCAGGGCCTCGGTAAATACTGTAAGCCACACCTTACCCAAAAAGAGCTGACCAGTTCTAACACGATGTAATCACCACCGAGGATGGGAACACACTCTCTCAAAAGGCCTGCTACTATACTGGTGCCCAGTTTAAAGAGTCATCTTTGGATGACCTCAAGAATTAGGTAGAAGTGATGTGCCCAAGCCAGGAAGAAATGTAAGCTGTCTCTCCATGTCTGCATATGAGAATTAATCACTTCGGTTGCTTCTTTGGGTATTGTATACATTCTCGATGTCTCGATTTGCAGAGTCAGAAGTTCAAGCAGCCATTAAGACGCTAAACATAAGAAAATATCAGAGAGAACTTAAAGGTCAGAGCACAAATTCTCTGAAGAGCCAGATCTGTGACTGCTCAAGTAGATCATGTGTTCTGGATCTACTCAAGGACTGCCACTCAGAGTGGAAAGATTGAGGTGAACAAACTTCCCCTTTGCCCTCACTCACTGCTGGTACTGTCTCCTGCCATCCAATGAGCTTAGGAAAATCAACAATGTCACAGAGAGTTTGTTGTGGAATACATTCTTTCCTTCCCTCCTGCCGATTCTCTTCCAACATTCTGTTGTCAGTTCAGTCATGGGGAAGTCAACATGAATTTTGGGGTCAGGAGTTGGCTTTTCCTTGACTTCACCCTATTTCTTTTATCCTTAGGATTTTTCATTTGTAAAGAGGCCATGAAGTAGGGTAGCATTATCTGCACTGCCAAACAGAGTGGACTGTGATAAAGGAAATCAGTGAGTACCATCCCCCTGGGCTGACAGCCATAAACAAGCCAAGAGTGAAGGAAGGAAGGATACACTGTAAAGAAAAAAAAAAGTACAGTAATTGAAAGTCATACCGCTCATTGAAGGATGCTTTTGAACCACTAGATCAAGCCTCGCCTGAAGCTTGATGTAGATTTGGTCTGTTCAGTTACAAAGACCTTTAATTCCTCTCTTGGAAGTGAGTTCCAGCAGTGCTATTTTGTTGTTGCTGCTGCTGCTGCTTCTGGATGTGTCGGAAAGGATGCAGATATAGACAACCGAACTCATATAACCTCCAAAGTGGCTTGCATCTTGAAAGCTCTGGGCCTCTATTTATATTTTCTGATTTAGGATTATTCAGAATTAAACGTGTAATAAATTCAGAAGGGCTGCCAAAGACAGAGCAAGAGCACAGGAGAGAGAGAGAGCCGAGGGGAGGAAACCTTGGCTGGAAGCCAAGGCCCATTCATCTCAGGGGCACTGATTTATGTGAGGCTCATGTCTGCAGTATTTTACAACTGTAATGGCCAGTAAATAAAATGAAACGGTTTCTGCCAGCTTACCACCTCTCTTACCATGACTGGACCAAGTCAAAGTACCCGATCTTCTAAAAGTTCCCTAAAAGTCAACGGGGATTCCTGTTTTGACTTCTCCACAGAGGAGAATTACTTCACAGTCTATAACTAGAGTGTGGCATCACATTAAAATACCCTAACAGCTCCTACAATGACCCTGGCTTTTAATGAAGCTAAACACACACTAGGAGTGAATTTCACAGTGATGTTTACATTTCAAAAACTACAGTCCTAAAATCCATTACACATTTGATTGAATCGCACGATGTACCTGTGTTTGTGTGCTGATAAGAACACAAATATTCACAAAACGCTATCACAGACAAACACACGTAATCATGATGGTTATTTCTCGTTTTCATTTTTCTTCTCTTTTTGCCAGCATTTGGGGGCTTGGACCTATGGCTTTATGCTCTTGCTTTGCTTTTTTTACTCAAGTCTGGAAATCTATCACTGGAGCTATACCTCCACTTCCAGGACTTTTCTGGCTAACTGGAGATAAGGGTCTTATGGAATTTTCTGCCTTGGCTAGCTCTGAGCCTTGATCTTAGATCTCAGCCTCACAACTAGCTAGGATTACAGGCATTAGCCACCAGTACCTATCTGTTTTTCATTTTAGATACAGATCTTTTTAAGCTGTGATTGAGTCAATCTCTCTTAAAAGAGGGATCTTAGCTGATACCTTGTATCCAATATGAAGCCTTTGAATCAAGTAATGCTGATTTCTGGTTATTAATTGTCTCCTGAGAGTAAAAAACATGGGAAGATAGAATGTAAGACCCTGGAAGATAAAGCCTAAGGAAAATGAATCCTGAGGTCTATGCTCACCCCTCATTCCATCCTTACTAGCTGTATGGCCAAAGAGAAGTTATTTCTCTTCTCTATGCTATATTTTCTCTATTCGTAAGCCACTAATGACAATAGTGGCACAAAGGGCTGTACTGAACATGAAATAATTAGCACAAAATAACTAATGTTTGTAACAATACAAGTCAGTGCCTGCTACAGTCGTTAAAACGCCACATTAGTATGTATGGTAAGTTTCTATAGACCTCTGTGAAATATAACAAAAATGGGAGGAAAAAGTGGAGTCAGAAATCTATGTAAGCATGTTTCGATTGTTTGGAAATAATAGAAAGAATTATAAGGAAGCAGAATTTAAAGAGCAAATGTGACTATTGAGCCAATGAAAGACATGCTCTACGGGTCAAGTTATGTATGAAAAACAAAAACATTTGAATCTTCAATGTTAGGAAATCCCATAGATTTTTTAAAAGAAGAAATCAAATAAAAACACAATTTTCAAAAGTAAGAATGTTGAATGTATCTCAGACTCAAGTCAATATCTTCTCCAGAAAACTTTCAAACCTACAACAGTCTATTCACAGTATCCACCATTTTCTTCAGAGATGAATAAAACAGTTGAAGGTGAAACATCAGGATTTGATGGTTATTACCCAGAGAGAAGTAAGAGAAAGGGGAAAAAGGACCAAAGATGACTGAAAACTTCTGAGCCCATGCCCTCAGGATGTTGTTCTTTAAGTCATGAGAGACAGCGTACATGACACGGGTAAGGTGAAGTTCCTGCATGAACTCATGCTATCTGCACCAGTGGCCGGGCATAAGTGGATGAACCAATCACCCCATTTATTCAGGTAAGTGGCTATAGGGGGATTATGGTCCAGATTAGCCCTTGCATAAAGGAAAATCCTAGCTCAAAAATAACCAAGGTACAAAAGGCTGGTGGAATACCCAAGCATAGGCCCTGACTTCAATCTCCAATACCAGCAAATGAAAAATAAAAAGACAGTATTATACAATAACAAATTTCCAAAGTTATGAATTCACTCAAAGATAGTACAAGTATGTTTGAGAACATTATCATCAAAACAAGCCCACCTTTTATACATTGATCCTTCCACTCTTAAAGTATCTAGGGTATATAATTTTGAAATGTTTGACCTAGATAAAAGTAAAATCAGGTGGAAGTTTCTTATGTGTTCCTTGCTACTGTTAGCCTACGATTTTTTTTTAAGATTATTTCAGTTCCACAAACATGAAGAAATAAGAACTTAAAGGATTGGGTATAATGTTACAAAGAAATTAAGAGAGAGTAGTGTTTCCTGAAAATAGAATTTTAAACAACTATGCAACTCATAAGACGTCTCAGCAGATATAATGCCTATGTCTGAGTCAATAAGGTGAAGCCATTGTGACATAAATGTTGGGGGAAAGAAAAAAAACAACCACAATTCAAACGTAGAGATAGTCTGTGCAGATCTTTTATGAAGCCACATAAACTCTTCATTGTTTGGCTATTAAAGGAACACACACTTTGTACTGACACAAGTTAAATTTTAATATCCTATTAATTTCAACAATTACTACAATTACCTCAAATCATCACGCACAGAGAGGGAATTATCTATTTGCCCGTTAAAATTTTAATGTTCTATATACTTCCTTGTTTATTGTAAAACTCTCCAATATATTAGCAGAGCTACCCAAATTTCCGAACATCTACCAGTGCTCCAGAGACAAGACAGTATGAAAATAATATACAGCACAAAAGTTATTTGGGGAAAATTTAAGAAGAAAAAAACCTAAACCTAGTATTTATAGATATGTATTTTTCCTCATTTGTTGCGTATATACCTGGAGGACTAGAGAAATTCATGTAAGTAGTGCCAACATACTGTTGCTCTGACCCATTCAAGAAAAAGTATAAATTACTATGGACATGCAATTACCACCAACTAAATAAGGAGAGGAGAAAGGTAGAAATCACATGTGTCCTAGTAAATAGCCATTTCTATCCTTGCAAGTGGGCTGCTTAGTGTCAAAGGGAATAAAAATCTAAATGTGATCATAGGCCGCTTCTTTCAAATAGGTTTCACGGTGGCGCCAATCCTGCCTCTATCGCTCAACCAAATTCCTATGTTTGCTGAATCAAATACATAAATACACAGGCAAGATTGAGCTGGCTTCATTATCTCATTATTGGGTGTGGGAGATGGATATGCATTATTATTAATTAATATTATTGTTATTATTATTTACAATTTAACCAAGTGCAAACAAAACACAGAGAAGTTATCACCATCTACTGAGATGGTTGTATGTGATGTGACTTTTAAGACTTGGAAGACTGGATGGAGTTGCTTGAAAATATAGAAGAGAGGTGTCATGTTCACAGAGAAGAGTGTGAGGAAAATATTTGTGGGAAAGATGTCTATCTTTCTAAGCACAGAAATCCATCTGAGAATGATGTGCATGAATATACTGGAGCTTGAACTCAGGGCCTTGGAACTGTCCCCTGGCTATCTCGCTCAAAGCTAGAGCTCTACTACTGGAGCTGGAGCTCTCCTTCCTTCACTTGCAATATTTTGGTGGCTAATTGGAGATGAGAGTTTCTTCAGTCCTCTGGTCTCAGCTTCCTGCGTCACTAGGCATGAGCCATCAGTGCCAGGCTAAACTTTAATATCATTCTTTTGCCCAAAGACATGTGGGAGTTTCTTTGTTCAAATTCCTCAATGAGGTTGAATTGGAAAACAATTAAGGTAAGATTTCTCTTCTTTCTCTTGCCAGGATGATCTAGACTGGGTTTTTACTCGGTGTGATTTCAAAGGAGTCTGATTGTACACTGTTTACCTAGAAGTGGAGAAAGAGATTGTTCAAAGATAAAGACACAGATTGGTATTATGAGAGAACGTTTCTTCTACTATTTACTAACATGGTGCTGTAGCATTGATATGGTAATAGAGTGAGAAAAGTCAATTTATAAAATATTTTGCAGAGACTATAAAGTTGGATGTGATTCACTAGTTCACTGGTCTGAATGGAAGACGATCTTTTACTGTCTCATAAATCACATAGCTCAGAGCTCCCGGCATTCTCCAAAGTTTATGTATAATGATGGCATTAAGGTAAATATGATGAAAACGACAATACTAAATTAGGAGAAACTAAAGCTGTTTTGGAAAAAAATAATTTTCAATTAACTTAAATTGTATTTTGTTTCATTTTTGTTGGTTTAATTGTATTGACAAAATGTCTGCACATCATGTTTAATAGGCTCTAAGTTGCAGTGCATTTCATTTCATCATTAATAAACTACTTTTATTTGTGTGTGTGATGAAGCATCTCTTGTCAAAATGCTGCTTAAATAAAGCCTCAGAGCCTCCTGGGTGGGGGCTGGGCACTGAAGCTAAATGAGACAACCCAGATAACTCTGGTCCTAGACTTGAGAGTTGGGGGAATTACTTTTATCTGTGACATGGTATATGATTATTAGGTCATTCCAAATGTCATTTTAGTTACAACCAACTATTTTCTTTTTTTTTCTCTCCTGATGATTCTCACAAGGCAGTGAATGGTCGACAGAATTAGACAAACATTTCAGACTCCTGTAAAGCTCACCATCAAACCTAGAGGAAAAGTAAGTTCTAACTTGTGTTCCCCATACCTAGACTGTCCTTCAGCTGTGCTGTGATTCAGCCAATAGAAAATCAGTGGGTGTCAAGTGCCCGCCTCCACCAAGAGAAAACAATAAAACACCTCCGCATAGAAGATAATTAACTCTGTACCACTGTAACAATATTTGCCCAGGAAATACCTATGAACATTTGATACAAGTATGATTCCCTCCACCACTTAGGGCTAAAAATATGGTTAACTTTTCAATGACTTCAATTACTGTGAGTCTGAATCTCTCTGGGCCAATCTTTACCCACAAAAGAACTAAAAGATTCTCTTCTAATTATAAATATGAATTTCCACTGAAGTGTGGTCCAGTACCAAAGATAAGTATATATTCCTCCAAAGGGAAACACTGGCCAGTCCTCCTCCCTCATGCATTTTCATCCAGGTAAGTGCCTCTCCTATCCCTCCTATTTGCTGTAATGCATGGGTGTCTCCTCAAGAATAGAAAGCCATCATGACATTTTTGTGATGGAAATAATGTCTAAGCTGAGTCAGTTTGTTTCTTGGCATTTTTAAGACAGTCTAAAGGTGATATATAGAAATGGCATGAAAGGAACAATTAGCAAGTTGGGGGCAAAGATTAGCCCAGAAAAACTAAAAACAAAACATGGTTCAAGTGGTAGAGTACCAGCAGAATCAGCACAACAAACATGTATGACACCCTGAGTTCAGACCCACAGTCATATAGACACCAGACAGACAGAATATTTCAATCTGCACTTGGTTTAGCCTGTAGATATGAAACTCATGGATAAGGTCAACCATTTATAGCTTCCCCATGAATTGTATAAATATGGAAGCTTTTTTTCTTGCATCAGAAATTTCTTTCACTGGTAACTCAGTGTGCAACGTGCAAAACCAATACACAAATGAAAATACACGCACACACATCAGTCCCTTGAAATCTGGTGTTTATAGCCTTATGACCCATGCATACAGGAGAAATAATTTATATAAGTAAAGAATATGTGGCTTTAGAAGTTAAAAATAAGACCTAGATAACAAACAAAAAGTGTAGGGAAAATGGTCTGTTTAAATAGGTGTTCTTTGCTAATTTTGTAACAATCTTCCTTTCTCTTCAATCTCTTCCCATCACCAATTTTGCTTAAAATATTTCAGTTGATTTGTTACTCTGAATGCTACTCCACCAAAGAGATATTGATCAGGTATTTTCTCAAATATCCATGCTACTTACTATAAATGCCTATTCAGACTCCAACTTCTAGAGAGGAAGAAAAGAGTTCCATTCAGATGATTTTTCCTCTCTCTAGGCTGTATAGACAATGTCTGATTGTTCTGCTTTGATTTTTTTTTGTTAGTTATGAGTCTTGAACTCTGGGCCTAGGCAATTCAGCTCAAGGCAAGTACTTTACCACTTGAGTCACAGTGCTACTTCTGGTCTTCTGGTGGTTTATTGGAGAATAAGAGTCTCATGGACTTTCCTGCCTTTGAACTGTGACCCTCAGATCTCAACCATTTGAGTAGCTAGGATGACAGGCATGAGCCACTGGTGCCCAGCTTCTGCTTTGACTTTTTAAATGTCCTCCTGGATAAGATAAAGATGAGCTTGTGCTAGTTACCTACTGATGGATAACAATGCGGCAGTATTCCACAATGTCATGACTTAGAGCAACATCCGTGATCTCTCAGTGTGAAGGTCTGTCTGGGTCACTTGGCTCAGGCTCTCCTGTAAGCTGCAATCATGCAGATACAGTCTTGTCTCCAAGGTGCAGTGGGAAAAGATCTCCAGCCAAGTTCCCCCACATGGCTGTTGCAAGACTGACTTCCTTGCCCATGTGTGGGCTGAGGTCTAAAGATGCTGTCTTCTGGCTGGAGGTAGCTCTCAGATCTGGGCTTCCTGACCTCTGAGAAATGGCTCAAGTCATGACAACTTGATTCAACAGAGCAAGGAGGGGAGAAGAACCAATAAGAAGTCACCCAAGATTGAAATTACTGGGTATGTGTTGTTTTTGTTGTTATTTTGTAACCTGGTGCAGTAAGTAAAATACAGTCGTTTCTGACATTGTGTTTACTAAAAGAAAGTGGCTAACTCCATCCTGTGCTCAAGCACAGGAAGAAGAAATGGTGGGGGCCATTTCCAAGCCTTTTTGCTGCAGAGAGAGCAGGAAGACTCTTTTTTTTCTCCTCCAAACTTATTCCTAAAAGGAAAGGGTTGGCTGGTAGAGATCCTAGGAAAATGTGAAGTCCTATCAAAACCACATTCTTAAAAATAATCATTAATGCTTGCCCTTGAAGGAGACACTGTTGTCTCTAATTTGTTATTGCAAACCTGGAGTCTGCTAATATTTCTCAGCCTTCCACAGTAGGTCTGGAATCTGAATGGAGGCTTTACAGTCCAAGGTTCACACTCCACCCCTGTGCTGCACTAGGAGGAAAGCAGGAAGTGATGTAGAAAGGGAGCTAGGAAAATGTCAGTCGATCAGTTCTCTCTTTTTTTGGGGGGGGGTCCGGTCGTGGGGCCTGAACTCTGGGCCTGGGCACTGTCCCTCAGCTCTTCAGCTCAAGGCTAGAGCTCTACCACTTGAGCCACAGTGCCACTTCCGGCTTTTTTCTTTCTGTTTATGTGGTGCTGAGGAATCGAACCCAGGACCTCAAGCATGCAAGGCAAGCACTGTACCACTGAGCCACCTTCCCAGCCCTCCAACAGTTCTCTTATCCTTTCAAGTACACCTCACGTAAGAAGAGAAGACTTTCCTCTTGTCAGACCTTTCACTCCCTTTCCACCTTGACTTCATGCTTTGCAATACTGTGAACTGCTGCTCAAATCCAGGATTAGAGGCAGCATACTATTTTAACTGAAAACTTCACTCAGATCATTGTAGAACTGAGTCAAGTTGTAGCCAATAATAGAGAGGGGTGACACAGGAAATATGTGTGTGTATGTGTCTCATTATATTTGTGTCCTGGTGCTGCTGTAATAAATGTCACATACTTCTTGGCTTAAAGCAACACAAATTTATTACCTGGAAAGACTGAAGGGGAGAAGTCCAAAATGAGTTTCACTGAGCTGAAACCAAGGTGAAGTCATGATCGTGTTCCTTCTGAAGGGTGCGGGGGAGATCTGTTCCCTTGCCTTTATTGGCTGCTAGAAACTGCCCACACCTTTTGCCTGGTGGCAGTCTGCAGGCCCATCCCTTTCCCTAAACAACTAAGGGAACCTATGTTTCTTTAGAGGTGTGTGCATATTCTCCACCAAAACCCAGGCTTGCAACACTGCCACCCCCAGCTTCATTCCATGTACCCTCACATCACCTCCCAAACCCCTGACCTCACCTTTCTTCCCTAGGAAACATTGGTTTATTTGTTCCACAGATTTTTCATTCCAGCAATTCTGTGCAAGTATAATAATGTAGTATATAAATCTGTAATTCTTTGGGATTGCCCAGCAGGATTGACTGGTGAATTGTTCAAGTCTTTTTTTGCTTGTTTGTTTGTTTGAATGGGGAAGACCTCGGTACTTCTCAGTGATAAGCAGGAATATGGGTACTATGGATTTCTTAACCACTAACAAGTTGAATGATAGCTGGTATGTTTTTGACTTGGGAGTTTTTGTATATAATGCTGCTGTGGATATTTGTGGACAGGTTTTTGTGTCATTTCTCTGGGGGAAGTGCCAAGAACACAACTGTAAGTTTATGTAGTTACCTATTCAGCTTATAACAAATTGATAAACCATTTGGTAGAATGGCCACACCATTTTATATCCACGACTGCAATATAAGAATGAGCCAATTTCTGTGCTTTGGGGGTTGCCACTAGTTTGTATGTGAACCATTCTGAGAGCTATGTCTGATGTCCCATGATGTTTTTCTTTGCTTATTTTGTTTTCAAGACGCCAGATGCATTTGCCTGCCTGCTGTACCAAGTCCACATTTCCTGGAATGTTGTTTGTTTCTACTGATGGAGGAATGAGACTATCTAAGCTGCACATATTTAGCCTTAGGTTGGATGTCTGATGAATTAGGTCCATAAGATATTCTTCAGCTGTTTGTCCTCTCAGTCCTGGGGAGCCTAACCAGCTCTCTGCCTTAGTGTCTTTCAGAAATCTCCCTAGCTATTGTCTACCGTCTGAATGTGTTCTCCAAAACATCATATGGTGAGCCTAATCTCTAAGATGAAGGAACTAGCAGGTGGTATCTTTAGGTAGCAGCTTTCTCACAATTGAAATTAGTGCTGTAATAAAAGTGGCATCAGAGGGTTGTCTGCTCCATCTAACGCGTGAGCTTACCAGGAGGAGACAGCTGTCTAATTCATCTGGATGTGGGATCCACCAGACACAAAATCTGCCAGGATCTTGACCTTGGACTTCTTACCTTCCATAACTGTGAAAAATAAATGTTGACAGACAGATGCTGATGTCTTACACATGTAACTTGTCAGGCCATATGGAGATTCCTCAAAAAATTAAACATAGAACTACACTATGATCCAGCACTTCCACTGCAACGCAGAATACAGTAAAGTCATCAGCACAACCATGTTCACGGCAGTACTATCCATCATAGCCTAGATATGGAATCAGCCCAGAGGGCCCTCAATGGATGAATGGATCAGGAAAATGTGGAATATAGACAGGATGGAATTTTACTCATCTATTAGAAAGAATGATGATGTACCATTCATAAAGAAATGGAAAGACTTAGAAAAAATTATATTAAGTGAAGTAAGCCAGACCCAGAGAAACAAAGGTCACCTGCTTTCCCTCATTAGGAGCAAACACACTGGGATAGGCCATACACAAGTAGTTACAAATGAATTCACTGAAGTAGCTCTCTCTTTGGAGAGCTTGAGTAGTACAATCTGTTAGAAAGACGGGGTCAAAACCCAACAAAATAAGAATCAGGAAATGGGTACTTGCAAGAGGTATGAGTGAATGGGACGAAAGGGAGATGTGTAGATGAAAGTAGGAGGAAGGTGGGATCATGTAGGCAAGAAACTATTGCATATACCACAAAATAAAGAAAAGTAAGAAAAGGGGTGGGTGGAAGGGGGGTGAGAATGGTGAAGGTGTGATCCAGAGGCACTGTATTCGTAAACTGCTTGGTGAAATGGCGCCTCCTCTGTACAACTACTTAAAGATAATTTTTAAAAAATCAAATAACAATAGAAACTGTAAAAAACAAAACAACCCAAACTCTGGAAGATCATGATTTGAAGCCAGACAAGGCTGAATGATTATTTCTTCGCCTCATTTGCACTTTTTTGTTTTAAAGTTTAGTAGAGGAGCAGAACAATGCGGGTCTAAACTATTGTGTCTTCACTGGAAGTCAACAAAATATTTAGCAAAAAGATTCCCTTCAGTCTGAAAATTCTTCTCAGAGTACTTCAAATTGGGTGTCAGTAAACAGGGCATGGAAACTTCCCCTCCCCCTTCCCCCAGTCACTTCCTTCCCCCATCACAGTTGTCCTCAATGAAAGTCCCCATATTCTTCATGACAATCAATTTACCTTCCTTGCTAGGTAACTACACATGCATTTTATCATCCCCAAAGAGGGAGGCAATAAATTCAGACAAAAGATCATAAATTGGTATAAGAAATGTGATACGCAATAAGCTCCAATTAATTCCTGAATGGCTGGCAGTTTGGGTTGTCTTTAAAAGATGGTCATATTGAAGCAACCTAGTGAATCAAACCCAAGATCTGTCACGTACTAAGCATGCACTCTACTAGTGAAATACACACCATCATACCCCAGTTTATAAGGGGTTTTCATTATGCACTGATTAATCCTCTGGAATTCAGCTACGTTGAAACTGGTAACAAGGACACTTGAAAGCAGCCAGTGGGATAATTCACCTCCCAGCGCCCTCTTACGTTAGAGGGGAGGAGCAGAGGTTTCAGTATGTGTTGGTGCATAACCCAGTGTTACTTGTGCAGCTATCTGGAAAGGAGGGAAATGCGCAGGCTCACGGCTTACTGCTGTTCTGGGGCCGGGAAGCATCCACATAGCACATGCTGCCCAGCTCCTGCTGGCTCCCTGTCTCATCTGCTTCTCTTCAAGCTGACAGGGGTCGATAAAGCATTGCAGAGAACACAGAAGACGCACAGAATAAAAAATGCAACGGAGCACCTGAGGATGTTTCTCCAGTCTTAAGGATAAAGGGGAGACCTTTCCTGCCAGGGCAGGCGTTTACTTTCAGCTCTAGTTATCAATATTACTGAGATCTATGTTCGAAGGAATACATGGAGCCAGGGTTGTCACTTCATGGAGCTGTGAACAGGGTGGGGTGGGAAAGGGAAACGGAAGATGTCTCGTGAAGGGAGTCCCGGCTAGATTCTCGCACACTGTCCAGATTCTCGCACACTGTCCAGATTCTCGCACACTGAAGTCATGGAAAGATAAATGAAGGAATCCATACACAAGAGCTCTTCTGGATGGCAGTGGTTATCAGGTACAGGGAATGATTTGCTCTGCTTTGCCAAAATGTCATGATTCTTATTTACACACATTTAAAAAAAAGACACGGAATTGGAGAAGATGCTATTGATCTAGCAGCAAGCGAGTGAGTGGGGGAGGATCCGGATCACCAGTGGTCACATCCCGGGCTTGCCTGCGGTCAGGGATCCTAGAGGAGATGCACACACACCAATAACACCACCCCAGGTCACTTAAGTCCTCTGACATCTCTCTACACCCACAAAGCTTTCATCGGTCACAGGCATGGGGCCTTTAACCCCTGCCTCCTACCCCTCAGAGCATCTGCCGTCAAAAGAGAACCAGCTCTGCTTCTCTTCGTAAGCCAGGGCCCACTGCTCTGAAGGTAGTCATTAATTCATTAAACTACATCCTACTCTGTGGCATTTATCATCGGAGAGCCCTTTCTCCTGCTTTTTCAAAAAATCTACAATCGCATCTTTTACTGGACCTGAACACACCATAATTTTAAATCAGGAATGATCCATTCTCTCCTTCCTGTTCCTCGCTGCTCTCGATGGAGTTGTTTGTTTGTTTTTTGTTTTCCCTGCTGAAAACATATACGAAGCCCTGAACCCCTTTGTGATCCCAGCACAGCTGGGGATGAATGGAATTGGTTTCTATGAAGAGGACATGCAGACATTATTAGGCTGTACTTGAACTGAGTACAGCTGATGCATTTTTCAGGAGTCCTCTGAGAGTCCCTCCATCCTCCATGCTGACGAGTCCTCACTGCTCACCTTGAATCTGTCTCCCGGGCTACCAGTCATGACTTCCTCTACTCATGGCCTAAGAGCTCAGGTGCTCAAAGCTGGGGATGGGGGTCTGTCTGCTGATCTAGGTCTGACGCTACTCCTCCTTCCACTGGGAAATGGGATGCCCATAGTCACACTGAGATGTGCAGAACTCAGCCTGCTGATCTGAATCATGAGCAATTTTCAATACCACTAACAAAAAAATTACTTTGCTACTGACTCATAGCAAAGTTAGCAATAGTTTCCCTGGGTCATCTTTGGTTTCTGGACCCTGAGACTTGTGTGTGTGTGTGTGTGTGTGTGTGTGTGTGTGTGTGTGTGTGTGTGTGTGTGTGTGTGTGTGTGTGTGTGTGTGTGTGTGTGTGTGTGTGTAAGAAAAGAAGAAGAAGGAGAAGGAGAAGGAGAAGGAGAAGAAGAAGAAGAGGAAGAAACGGAAGAAGAAGGAGGAGGAGAAGAAGATAGAGGAGGAGGAGGAGGAGGAGGAGGAGGAGGAGGAGGAGGAGGAGGAGGAGGAGGAGGAGGAGGAGGAGGAGGAGAAGAAGAAGAAGAAGAAGAAGAAGAGGAAGAAGAAGAAGAAGAAGAAGAAGAAGAAGAAGAAGAAGAAGAAGAAGAAGAAGAAGAAGAAGAAGAAGAAGAAGAAGAAGAAGAAGAAGAAGAAGAAGAAGAAGAAGAAGAAGACAATGACAACGACAGAAGCTTTTCATTGAGATGCAGGCCGACCGGGTTGTAGGAGTGTAGCTTAGTGAATTCACCCTCCCGTTGCCTCTGGCTCTTCCATTATAAAATAGGAGAGGATTCATCTTAATGGAGACCTTAGCTAGGCTCAGCTGGAAAAGTATCTGAGAAGTGGAAAGGATTATGATGACGAGTGTGCAACAGCCACACCACTCTCCGGACTCAGTGTCTGGAATGAAAACTGGAGTTTGCAGCCATCCCTGGTCCGTATCACGCCTTACTCCACCCTGCGCCCCCACAGGCTGCGCCATCCTCCCTCTGCATGGTTCTTGGTGGAAGTAGCGAGGTAGGGTACAAGGACTGGGTTCAAGCCCCAATTCGTCCACTTAGTAGCTGGGAGCATAGAGCTTGCTATTCCAGCTCTCCACCTTCTGCTGCCTCCTCTTAAATGGCCTTCAGGGTACTACATTGTAGGAGTTTTTCCACTTGCCTGGCTCCTGACTCTGTCTTGTCCATGGAATTGGTAGTTTCCCGCTCTTTCATGACAAGTGGTTTTCCATTTTGGTGTTCAGGTAGCCCCAGAGCAGTTGACTCTCAGTTCAGCCTTTCCAGAAGAACATGTGAGCAAGTCACAGACTCCTGAGCACACTCAGGAAGCGCTGTCCCCAATGGCTAGGCTCAGTGTTGACCTATGCTGGCACGACAAGGTGAGTTTCGGGGCTGGCCATGGAATGCTGCAGGCCGGAAGTTCTTCTCCTCCTCCCTACGCTGGGGCAAAGTATGTGGAAGGACAATGCCATCTGCTTCCACAAGCTACTGACGTGAGGGAAATGCTGACACACTGAAGTGGCCTAGTTGAATGCATTGCTAGACCTCTAATGGCTTCTGGATTAAGCCACACCCAAATGCAATTTATCTCTGTACTTGGCAATCATCAGAGCCACTTCTCAGTATTGGATAAGGCAGCTTCAGACTGGTTTTCCTATTTCAGGAAACCTAGTTGCATGAAGTAAAAGAACAGAACCCTGTGGGGTCAACAAAACCTTTTCAGAAGCTAGATGTCACATGGTTTTCTAGTGTTCTTTGTAATCTGTCCTACTCCAGTAACTTAGCATGCAATTTCTCAACAGGGTTTGTTTTTTGAATACTAATATAGAGAACATATCAGTATTTTCTAAACTGTGAAATACTATTTTAAAAAATCAAACAAATTAGTGTTTATAAAGTAATGAATCATAAGGAAACCCATGGATCGGTGGTAGATAGGGAAATGAGAAAGACGGAGAAGTAAAAACAAGTACAGTGTTAAAATCAGCATTTCACAAAGTGACCCCACAGAGCACCATAAAAAGTCCTGTGTGAAAGGAGCAACTTGACCTTAAACAAAACATACATCAAGGTGTCACCAGCAACATCGAACGCGCTCTTGGAGAAAACTGCCAACCCTTTAGTGCCCTCAAGTTTGCCCTTCACGGTTTTTGAGGTCACGCAGTCCCCTTTGGCTGCCTTTGTGCTGTGTGATGTAGAATATTGATGGCATTGACTTCTAAGTATCTACCCTTCTTCCCTAGTCCCGAAGACTCTTCTCAGAATTCTGCCTCTGTGTCCACACTTCATTAACCATGTGACCCAAAATATGTCCTCATTCATCCCAAACTGACCCCAGCTGACATATTCCTCCCCAGATGGGCTACATCACTGGCCGCTAATGTTCACTTCAGCCTCCCAGCTTCATGAGGACTGCCCATGGTCATCGAGTTCAGCACAGCAATTTGGCCTCACCCTTAGGTGGCTGTGAATTTTCTTTTCATTAGCCCATGTCACCTTTAAAGCTCAATATACTAGCACACAGAGAATACAGTGAACCTGCTGAAGATCACAGTTTAGCAACACAATGCAGTATAGAGGATCAGCTTTCCTTGGTGATATTCTGGCTTGGAGAAGGCATCTCACTGCCCTTTCCAGCCCCACAGAGCAGGGTGGGTGGGTGGTGGTAATGTATATCATGGGGATGTCCAAGGAAAAAGTCAGAATGGAGACTATTATCCACAATTAAGCACCAACAAAAAAAAATGTTCTGGAAGTGGAACTGTGTTTGTGGCTCAGGTGGTAGAGTGTTAGCCTTAAGTAAAAAAGCTCAGGGACAGCACCCAGGCTCTGAGCGCAAGTCATAGGACCAACACACACACACACACACACACACACACACACACACACACACACACACACACACACACACTCATGTATGAACACATGTATGCATGGACACATGCACAAAAATCCTAACTTAAACTATTGCAAACTAGACACCAGGACAGCCATAGATGTAAACACTATATAATATACTTTATACATATATATATATATATATATATATATATATATATATTTACTATACTTTTTCCTGACAGATTACCAACTCTCTTAAAAAATTTTTATTGTAAGGGTGATGTACAGAGGGGTTATAATTACGTAAGTCAGGTAATGAGTACATTTCTGTTTGAACAGTGTCACCCCCCTTCCTCACTCACTTTCTCCTATTCCCCATCCAAGACTCCCCAACTCCCCAGGTTGTAAAGTTCATTTCCAATGTAGTGTCTAGTGCATATCACTGTTGAATTGGTTCACTCTTTGTCCCACCCTAACCAGGGAGATTCCTCTCCCTGTCCCCAAATCACATAAACATATACAACACAATGGGTACAGAAATCAAAAACAGTGTCAAAAAAGAAAAAGAAGAAAAAGAAAAAGGAATGAAAAATAAATAACTGAAAACAGTATAATAAAAACTCTCTTGTTTCTATTTCTTGGCATTCATTTCAATATACATCATTTTATATGGTCATACGCACATAGCTATTGAGCCCTGTGATCCTCTCCTAAGTATATCCTAGACTTATTTTAGTTCTTACAAGTGAAGGAAAGCATGCAGCCTATGTTTCTTTGGGCCTGGCTTACTTCACTTAATATAATTTTTTCCAAATCTTTCCATTTCCTTACAAATGGGACAATGTCATTCTTTCTGATGGAAGCATAGAATTCCATTGTGTATATATACCACATTTTCTTAATTAACAACCCTAACGAGGTAAGAGTTTTATCTGATCTCTGCTGGATTTCCAACAATGAAAAGAACACATGACCCATAAGAGAAATTCAATGCACACTTGATTTATATTATTACATATATTAATTCTCTGAGTTGTAAAGTCTGGAAGTTGAGCAGAAAATATTCTCATAAGGTTCCCAGCACAGTCTCATGTTTCACAATAATACCTTCCAAACAGTAACTGTTTCTTCCTTCTGCCCTCTCCCAAGTACTATTTTAGTAATGACAGGTTGGAAGTTGTGTTTTCAAAGCTAGTTGGGGTATTCTCTGTCGTATTTACTATGAGAAGAACAAGTACACCTCAGCAACTACAGGTCCTGGGGGCAAAGTCAGCATAGGATTATCTCAAGGAATAAGCATGTTGGAAGAAAAAAAATGAAGGTCTTAGGAGGCATGAAACAAAAACAAAAGAAAAGAGAAATATTGAAAATGAGGTGGACGTGTGTGTCATCTAAGTAGTTACGCCGAACAGCAAGGACTTCCAAAGAGAAGTTGGAACCCAGCCAAGGGTTCACTTGAGGAAACTTCATTGGTGAAGGTGGGGGGCGGGGGAGAAGCATTCTTGGGACTTCCACAGCTATGAAAAGTTGCTGCCTGTGTCTTATCTCTGCACAAGCTTGGGTTAGGATTGGAGGAAAGATCTCATCCTTGATAACTAGGAGGTCTTATGCAGACAAGTCATATTCTTGGGAAATGATCACCAAGAGTAAATAGTATGTAACTTAAGAAAATAGCTCTATGTGGAAGGTTCTATTTGGGAGGATGAATCCTGGAGATGTTGAGAGACAGATAGACAGACAGACAGACAGACAAAGTCATTGAAAGTCATTTCAAGAAAAGCAATGCACAGGACCAAGGGGGCACTGGGGAAAAGGGAAGGTGGGGGGTATGAAAGGTGCACAGAAGTTTCTCTGGCTACTATTGTTTTTCCTAATTAGTTTAATTAAATTGTTTGGTTTAACTTTGATCATGTTAGTCTCTGTCGTCAAGACAGTTGGATTTTTTTTTTTTGGTTTATTTTTTGTCTTTGCTCTAAATATTTTTGATTTTGAGTCATCCTTCAAAAAGACTATGCCAGAAATGGCCTGTTGTTTTTCCTAGTATTAGCATGCTTTATATGGTTTTTTTTCTATGAGTATCAAAACTGGTAATTCTTTTCTTTCCAGATAGCAGGTATTTATTCTTTGGTACAAACTACCCATGCATAATGAATAAAAAGAACAGATTTAGCCTTCACTAAGCTACAGATTGTACTTCTGCTCTGTCTGTCATGTGTGCATATGTTTATAAATGGAGACAATGAAGGATAGCAAATGAAGGGACTACTACACAGCCCGGAACTAATAAGTAGCTGCATGACAGAGCCATGGCAGGCAGGGCTCTATTTCTGGAGCCCATAGTCTTGTGAGAAACTGGATTCCTAAATACACATAAACTTAAGATGTAAGTGGATGAATGGAACATGAAAATCTGGTATATATATATATATATGTATATTATATATATATATATATATATATATATATATATATATATATGCACACACACAATGGAATTCTAGGCTTCTATCAGAAAGAACAACATTGTTCCATTTATAAGTCTTTCCAAGAAAAGACTTTGGAAAAAAAAATATATTAAACAAAATAAGCCAGACCCAAAGAAACATGGTTTCCTTCATTTGTAATAACTAGAATATGTTGATAAATCTATAAGTTAATCCAATGGATAGTAAAAGACAAAGAATTACACTTGGACATGATTAATTAAACAGCACTCTAAGCATTCGCATTCTGAGAACAAAGGAGGATGTTCTTAAGAGAAGATGACAATGGCTCAATTGCTATGTGCATATGATCATATAAAATGATGCTTATCAAAATGAACTAAAAAACTGTAAACAAGAGGATTTTTTATTGTACTGTTTGCAGTTTTTTTTTTCCTTTCTTTTTCCCCCGTGGTTTATTCCTTTTTGTCACTGCTTGATATATAACTGCATGTAATTTTATCTCATTTGGGGAGGGGAAAGGGGATCACAGAAAGGGCGGGACAAAGGGTGAAGCAATTCAATAGTCTTAGTATGTTGCAAATGAACTTTCCAACTTGGTGGAGATGGTTTGGGAGGAGGAAAAAGTAAGAGAAAATGAGGGAGGGGGTAACACTGTCTTAAAAGAAATGCTCTCATTACTTGACTTATGCAAATCTAACCCCTCTGTACATCACCTTTACAATAACACTTAAATTAAAAATAAATAAATAAATAAAATCTAAAGTTCCACAGAGGAAACAAAAGATGTAAATGTTAGTATATGGGGATGAGGGAAAAGTTCTACCACTTTATGACTCAGACAGCAATTCAGTAAGACAAATCCCATAAATCCTAATGAACATTACCTTGATTTGGGATTTCATCTTCCCACTAATACAATACTTTATGAGAATGACTTTTTTCCCCAATGACTCCAATAATTTCCCCCAAATTAAGGTTTATCAGTTCCCACCAACATAATTGCACTATATACTTTCTGAATAAACAGGACCTATCTGTAATTTGAGGGGAAACAGAGGTTATAAATCACAACACCTTGGCACTGGTTCTTAAAGAGTAAAGGTCTGTCCGCTAAGATCAGAATTTTAGACGTGATAACTTATACATAATGCGTGAGCAGGAGAGTTAGGGAAAGTTCAGGAAAGGAATCATTTGAACTTCCATTAAGAGTTCTCGCCTCCATCACACCATTAAGCATCTCATTATCATTAGCTCTCCATCACTTTTTAACAATTGCCTTCTCATCTAAACACCACTTCATTCTCTGACCCAACCAAGACCATTTTGACCTCATTAACCTCCTTGGTGCTAACCTTGGAATAATAATGAGTTGAGACTAATCTCCATGCACATAGTTAGCTTGGCTCTCACTGAAGTTAGAGGGTGGAGGTTCCTGACCATCATCATAGGTTGCAGCTGTTAAGTCAACCACCATGCCTTGGAAAAGTGCAGTCTGCTTATAGAGAGAGCAATGAAGAGACAGCTACAGACTCCATTCACCAAAAGGAACTACAATTAAAAATAATGTTCCCTGATATAATAGGGGGAAAACTTAGAAATGAAGTAAGTAGCAATGATAATATAGTGGGGGGCAGAAGTATAGAGTTAAAGGATGAGGGTTTTTTTTTTTTTTACTTCTTGTACGAGTTTAAAATAACAGTCATATAGTGAATTAAATAGAGAAGATTCCAAGTGATATTTGAATATTAATAGGGAAATTACATTTTTAGGAAATGATTTATGCAATAATAGGAAAATGCTTATACTAAATGCCTTTGTCCTTTTTCGGATAGGTATAAGGAATTAAATCTAACTCGATGTAATGAGTCTTGTGTGGCCAGCCTCATACTGAGCCCATGTGTGGCGCTCAGATTACCATTATCTGGATAACAGGAGAATAGCTCTCTCTCATTGTGCCCCAGGAAATGTGATGGAAATTGTCATCCCTGGGTTCCCAATATTACAATATTTGCCAAATTTGGGGATGGGTGGGTGGGGGAATAAAAATCTATCTGTCAAATTGGTGTTTTCTGTTCCTTAGTATGTTTAGTCCTGGGGCTCACTGAGTGATATTTATAAGAAAATAGCTCAGCCGGCCACCGGTGGCTCATATCTGTAATCCTAGCTACTCAGGAGACTGAGATCTGAGGATCAAGGATCAAAGCCAGACTGAGAGGCTGTTATCTCTAATTAACCAACAGAAAACTGGAAGTGGTGCTGTGGCTCAAGTGGTAGAGCACTAGACTTAGCTGAAGAGCTCAGGGACAGCACCCAGGCCTAGAGTTCAAGCCCCATGACTAACAAAAAAATTAAAAATTAAAAAAATAGCTCCATGGATTAGTTGCCTAGAAATCCAGTTATCAGTGAAAAGAATTTTTGTCATTTTACTATAATTTGGCCTCTCTTCTTTTCAGAAGAAGAGCTAGAGACCTCAAGTAGTTAGAGGGCTTAGCAAAGCTCGCATGCTAGAGGATCCTGACTCTGTGATCTCCACGGTGCTGAGTCCAACGGAAACATTTTATGACTGAATCCTCAACTAAACCTGAAAGGAAGTGGTGTGATCACAATTTCATAGATGCCAAAAAAAAAAGACAGATGACAGTTAATTAATTTGGCTTGAAGAAACAACGCAGAATGTAGCCAGTCCAGAGAGAAAACATGAAAATTGGCTGAATTCAACACAAAAATGGCCACCAGCTGAATGGGTATAATCACTTTTCTTGAACAATGTACCATGCAAAGGGGCTGGGACAAAAAGCAATAAGCAACCAAGAATGGCTAGAGATATCATCCTTACATGGTTGTCTTAGAGCTTCAAAACCCGAGGACCATGGCTGGAGTTAGCTTCTGAGTGCTTTCTTCACATTATTGGGTCACAACATTATACATTGTCTAGTCATGACTTCCACTTCACAAAGTTTGCAGTAACTTACTAAGAACAGTCAAAGTGCCTGCGTTTTAGTAGATTTTACTTTTAGAGAAGTTTTATACTAAAACCAACATTGAGCAGAAGGTGAGAGTTTGCACACACTCCCTGGCCCCTTGTGTTCCTGGCTGGCATTATTACTGTCCTGAGCCTGAGCAGTACCTTGGTTACAATTGCTGAACCTCCCCCACACACACACATTATTTGTGCCAGCACTGGGGCTTGAACTCAGGGCCTTGTTATCTCACTCAGCTTTTTCATTAGTGTAGTCACTCCACCACTTGAGCCCCCTCTTTATTTCTGGCTTTTGGCTGGTTAACTGAAGATAAAAGTCTCATGGATTTGCTTGCCTTCAAACCTTGATCCTCAGATCTCAGCCTCCTGAGTAGCTTGGATTACAGCTGTTAGCCACTGGTACCCAGCTTGAGTTTGCTCTTGGTGGTGCATATTTGAAAAACATATGGCAAATATCCAACATAATATCGCTTTTGAGTTAGCAATTGGAAATCTAACTGAAATTGTCTTAGAAGACAGAGTACACTGGCACACTCTCAGAAATCATGAGCCATCGTGAAACTAATGAAGTGTTTGAGTAGGAATTAATACAAATCTTGTACAAGCAATCATGACTAGCCAACAGTCATAGCTTTGACAACTTCTGCTAGATTTCTAAATATCGTACTCAAATTACTTGCAGAAATGTATATGATAGTCTAAAATTAAGTAAATACATTTAAGCATAGAACTAAGGATTTCCATGCAGGTCCAGAGCGGGTCTAAGTTTTTTCATTAATAAATGTTAATTTGTGTTTTCTTAAACATTATCTTGTTCATTACAAACTTAGCAACATTTAGCATAGCAGGGGGACAAAACGAAGCATTATATTTACCACAAATGGAACGATGACCATTTCATTATGCTCTTTTCTCAAAGAGGTTATTGTTTAAGTAAAGAGGTTCATTTGTACCAAAATGACCTCCATTAACCTAAATATGTGCTCAAACCCTTAGGCAGAGTATTCTAGCAAGCTCATACTGGCCAGCTTATTCTGAATACACTCCAGATTCTAAGAAGAAATGGTGGTTGCCACAGTGTGGGTCAAGGAGCAGAGGGAAATAGAGAATGATACAAAGACCTGAAGTCATGGCAGTACATGAAATAAGTTCTGGTTTTCATCTGCATAATATAATACTCAGAGCTGACCATAGTGCACGTCTAAAAGTATCTATAAGAACTTTAAATATTCCCATCACACATAAATGAATATCCCTTAAGGTAACAGATACTTTAATTGACCTGATTTGATTATTGCACAATACAGGCATGCATTAAAATATTACACGTCACCCTATAAATCCCTAAAATTATTATGCATCAATTAAATGTAATTAATTGACATTGGCCATCTTACGTTGAGCATAGGGAAAAGCCAACTTTCTACGAATCTACTTTTGACAGGATGTTTTACTTTCTAGAGGTTTCTTTTCTTGACTTAATAACAGAGTTGCTGGAACATTTGGGGTCACTCAGAAGTTTTAAATGAACAGATGCCAGATTCCTTGTACATGCCTTATTCTGCTGGCTCAGGAATTTTTGAAGAGAAACTATGATGAAAATCAGAGGGCTCGTAGAATTAGGACTGTTGACCCAAAGAGTCCAATTATGAACAAGTAACCTTATCCGGCACATTGGCAAGTCCCATTCATTACATCTCCAAAGAAACATCAAATCCTTACCACCTGTTTAGCTCCATCATTTCCCATCTGCTTGTCACAGCCTGATTCTGGCTGGTCCAGGGCCTCTTGGCCCAGCTTCCCTCCCCTTTCTATAGTGGCTGCTAGTGTGGACTTCTCCATGGACATCCAAGACCAAGATTTTACCCGGTGTGTTATTCTAGTACCCTAAGCATGATGGGAAAAATGTAGTGATTTAAAGCTCCTGAATGATTTAGCCCTCATTTATTTACCCAAGATTATTATACTTTACTCAGCTTCTTAGTTACTAACTCAACGACTTGTATTCCCTCTGACTCTTACCCAGGGATACCTACCCAATCCCACAGCACATGATTGAATTGCTTCTTCTTGTTCCTTATGTAGTTAACTTCTTGTCATCCCTCACATCTAGGAAGAATTTCCCAGGGCATCTTCTGCTAACTTTCCTAGCAGGAAGGTTTGGGAACCATGTTATGAGCTTTTAGAGTTTCCCTTGACAAGTAAAGAACATTGGCTGCAAACTAGAATAGCTTGGGAAGTAGGAGAAATACCAGGCCACCCGCTACGTCCACTGAATCAGAACCTTAGAGGCTGACCTGATGATTCATCTTTAGCTGGCTGCATGCTCTATCACAGAGCTACACATCCAGCCCCTAATATCAGCATGTGCAGAGCTCTCGAGCATTTTTAAGCTTTCGGGTAGTTCCAAATCAACTGATGTTGACCATATCTCATTTCACACAATTCTTGTTGCAGGATGTTCAAGAATCATTTGCTGTATTAAAAGTAAAAGAAAATTTCATATGTTGGTCTGCCCAGCCTGGCTTTAAAGATTGAGTCTCAGATCTCTCAGCCTCCTGATAGGCTAGGGTTAGAGACATAAACCATTGGTACTTGGCTGGAAGTTCCTTTTATGTGTTTGATTGGTTTGGGCCTTTTAGATACAAAAAAAATATTATTCCTATCCAATTAGAAGCTTGTGTTAAAGGAGTCACCTCTCAACTAAGAAGTGGCTATTTGGGGTGAGGGGCAGTCATGGTTAGAGAGAGAAATAACAGGTGTGACAGGCATAGTCTGAAATAAAGGACACCTTCCCTGTTTGCTTCAGTAAAATTTTCAAAATTCCCTTGTTCCTATACATTAAATATATCTGCAAAAATATATATTTGCTCTTCCAGGCAAACAGTTCTCCTCACAGGACCTTGAATTGTTCTGGTGAGCAAACAGCTCATTTGTCAAACTTACTTCAAGACTCTCAGCTTCACAACTCAACTACAACTATAAACCATGACACCCTGTGTTTTATCCTCTCTTTATCTTGAGCCTCAAAACACCTGTCTTAATGGTGTCTAGCACCCCAACCTAAAACCTTCTATCCCTCTGCTGACTGACCCATTCAAAAGCTGTCCCAAGATCCTTCCAGAGTGAAAAATCTCTCTGAAATGCCTTTGACATTGATAAGATTTGAAAACCTGTATCCTTGGTGACCATTTGTCCTCCCCTATAGCAAGAACAAGTTACGGCCTTCTCTCTGTCACACAGGTGAATATTAAGGGAAGAAAGAAGATCAGGATTTGTATTTTATTTCTAAGCCACAACTATATTTCATAAGGAAAGAAATCCAACATGTGGTGTGCCATAGCTTAGGAAATTTACCTAAATGGAAGCACTATTGGCAAAGCCCTCTGATCCAGAGATGGGCGGAAGGGATACAGGTAGGTGATCATCAATGCAAATCTGAAAGTACAGAATTGGTGGATGTATAGATTAGGTCAGAGACATCTTTTTTGAGGCTCTGGCTATCTTCACCTCAGAAGTGGGGTTACAGGAAATCAGGCTGTAGCCACAGCTATAGCTACATTTTTTCAAGGCCTCTTAAGTAGATATCACAATCTACAAGGACACAAAGGGAAGGTAGTGTAAGAGATCAGCATTTTGTCTCTCAACACACTGTCTACACATGACATCCATACAGCTGCCTACATTGGCAGCAGGTAGATCAACAAAACAAGTTTTCATTTGGCCCAAGTTATTAGCGTTCTTTAAAAAATGACCAGAAAGTAAGGTAGTGATTCAAATTAAAAATCCCATATATTAGTGCAGGGGCACTTGAAATATATCAAAAGAAATGTTGGCTTTGAGATACTGCCAAGAAATTACCTAAAAGCTGAGCAACATCACCTCTATCAACTTCCTACCCTCTGTGGATACCAACCCTATGTTGTGTTTGAAAGAATATTCTGGAATTGTGATTACCATGCTTAGCTGGATGTATGGGTGTCTGTCTAAACAACTAGATATCATTTTTCTCTTTCTGCTCTTTGTTTCTTTACCTTCTTTCTCTTCTTTCTTTCTCTTCTTCTTTCTCTCCTCCCTCCTTTCATCCCTCCATCCTTCCCTCTGTTCATTCAACAAAACTACAAAAACACTTAGCTAATGATTACCCACACTGAATGTTTTGTAGAGAACTGCTTTCTACAAAATAACAATATATACAGATTTATAATTTTCACTACTAAGCTTGGTTTACTTTAGGGACTTTATTTGTAGTGAAGATAATTTTGTTTAAAAGTATCTCACACAGGGATATTACAAAATTGTTGGCAAAATAAAATCAAACTAACCTGATGAGTCTTTAGGGTGTGTTAGTGTGCATTTCCTAATTTGTCTTTTTTATTCATGCTACCAACTTCTAACTTATTCATTCACATCTGAAGATATTTTTGTATTAAGACTGAAAACTGTATACTTCATTCAGAAATTTAACAATCATTTTCTGTTTTTTATATTTAGTAGTATAGATTTATTATTCTATTTTAAATAATAGTTTTTGAATGCTAAAATTAAAATTACTAATAATGCAAAATTCAGACAGAAGTTCACAAAAGCAAACATCAGAAATATAATCTCCATTATAAACTTGTATTATCATTGATACACCACTTATTATGAAAATATGCAAATAAACCTACTTATAAATTTCATTTAGAGATAGATACGTGAATGGACAAATAGAAATGCAGTGAGGAAAAAACACATGAAAAGGTCGTCAAATAGATAAGGATGGGATCATTTTACAATGATATTTGCGTTTAGACTTGTTGAGAATAAAGAAATTAAGACAGAAGGGATAGTAGTGTAATGGTTGAATCACAAATGCTGTATATCACAAAAGAAACCGCAAAGTAACCCACAAAATTAATTAAAAATGTGGTTGAAAACAAAGAGGTACAGATTCCTTTTTCTTACTAATACAGCATGATTCTGTATTGGTCCATATTTACTCACCAAGTAGACAAATCACAGTTGGGGAACCCAGGAAATTACTGAGAATCACAGACCCACTTACCTGTGCTCAAGGTTCATGCTTTGCTCCCGACAGCTAGGAGGTGTGGAGAAACATTTCTTATAACAAGTCAATGAATGAGCATCTGTAAAACAGAGGAAAAAGAGTATTTTAAGCTCCATACAATAATATTCACTTGGCTTTTTAAAAAATATAGTTCACCTGCCTTGATGCAAGTACTTTCCAACATGATACATTATCTAGAGAAAACTTGAAACTTGGGCTTTCTATTTCATTTTTCATCTTTCATGCACATTTTTGACCCTGGGACAACTGGTTAAGTAAGAATTTTTACTTCAAAAATGAGGATTATTGGAAGATTAAATTATGTAAAAGATCTTTGCACAATGTCTGGGAGATAAAAATTATTCAATAACTATCACTTTAAAGGAGTTCTAAGGATTATCTCAACAAGTATATATCTTTATTACTTGCTCTGTTCAAGACCTTAGGATAAAGTTGTATTATACCTGCAGCTGTAGGCTTTGTTCTCAATGGATTTTGAATTATGAATTGGGTGAGCATCATGAATAATTCCTACTAAAAAGATTCATTTCCCTCTCTGCATGGGATATAATAAAGTATGTGTTAAACCAGGTAGGCAAAATCTTGGGGTCCTACAACTAGAAAATAACTGTTTTCAAGTTGCTTAAAGCAAAAAAAATTATTTGGACATATTCATTAGGTTGGACGTATAGAGACAAATTCCTTCTGACTGCACTGGCATTTTGCAAATATATTGGCAAACATAAACAATTTGCATATTAGAAATACCTTCTTTTAGTTAGAATTTCTCAAAGTTTGGTTGCAACATGACACTTCCTCAGATGCTCCAGAGATTTCACATAAATGGTTTAATTATGATTGACATTTGGAAAAGCACCTTAATAATCTAAGCAAAGCTTAGGATTATGGGTTCTGAGACACTCTGGATGGTGAAACATAAGAACAAGTGAATGTAACTAAAATGTGTAATGAGATTCTTTTACATCTTGGAGCCATGGCTTCATTTCCACCATATTGGAAGCCTACATAAGTATACTACAAAAGATCTTATTTATATGAATATGTTTACCTTTATCTATATCATCTATATCTATCCATGGATAGATAAGCATGTATCCACTATGATAAAATATATATGTTAGCTTTGCATGCTAGTGGGTTTCACTGCAGCATTTCCACACATGCACACAATATGCATTGATCATAGACATCCATCCTTCCTCCATTCCCATGAGTGAAATCTCCTGTACCCTTTCCTGATTCCCAGTCACCACCAAACTACTTTCTTTTTTTAAAAAAATAATATCTTTACTTTCTCAAAGCAGTTACATGATGGAGTTGTCATTTTACAAAACAGTACATGAATACATTCAATGCATCTTGGACTCAACAACTTTCAAGTTGATGTATGATTGTCTTTCTGTGCCTGACTTCACATGATGTTCTCCAGTTCTAGCTATTTTCCTGCACATGATAGGATGTGGTAACAACTAGTCCTTTGAATACATGCAGCAATACATCCTTATTTCTTTTATTTGCTGATTGGCCCCTAAGTTGTTCCCATATCTTAGATAATGTAAACAGTGTCCTAGTAATCACAGGTCTGCAGGTTATCTCATTTGAATGCTGAGCTGAATTTTTTTTGGATGGAAAGCCAGGAGTGGAGTGAACTGGACCTTATAGTAGTTCTGCTTTTAGCTTATGGAGGGAGTTTGATCCAGTTCTCCACAAGGGTTATTGACACCAATCCACACACCCAACAGTGTGTAAAAATTTCTTTGTCTCCATATTCTTCCTTGACATGTGTTATTGTTTTCTAATATTTTTTCCTAACTCGAGTGAGTTTTGATTTGCACTCCTCTAAGAGCTAATGGTATTGAACTTTTTCATATATGTATTGGCCATTTTTATGTCTTCTTTTGAGAAGTTCCTACTCAGATCATTTGCCTATATTTCACATCTCTGATCTCTACTCAGCCTTCCGGATGTCCAGGAGATTTTCCTGTGGTCTTAGAGAGGGCTAAACCATTGGAAGGTGCCATAGCAGAGAAGAAGGAAATGCATCCACTAACGAGCTAGGGTGGGCTCCAGCTTCGTTCATTACTTTTACAATCATGGGCAATCTTCATTCAGGGATAGTGAATTTTTCCAAAGGAGAAATTGACAGAGAGAATGTTTGAAAAATGAAATATTTACAGGGATTTTTTTGAAAAAACCTAGTGGAATTCAATTAGCACTCAGGTCTTTTATCCTAATCAAATTTGATGTGAACATGATGTATATTTCACTAACTCAGATAAGACTCCAGAATCTTTTAAAATTGACTAATTTAAGTTATTAAAATGTTTATCCAGGAGGTGTGAACCCATATATTTTGTTGTTAAAAAATAATGGCTCCAGTTTTTTGTAAAAACATAATAAAATAAAATATCATAGCCATGTAGACTTGAGACAATGCATAAAACTGTTTTTTCGAGCTATGTTGCTCTGACTATCTAATAGGAAGTGACTGTCATAAAACTTCCATGGCTGTCTTTCACAATAAATAATTAAGAAAAAGAACCACTCGAGTATATTTTACCACAGTTAATAATTTAAAGAGGTGGTCTTCCCTCTCTTTTATATCATAAATAGATCATGGAGAGGAATGTGTTCCTGTGTGTGCTATTATAACAAAATCCCAACACAGGCCTTAGTATAAAGCTCTTGTTCCTGAAAATGCACGCTCACTGGTTCTAAACTACTATAGATATAACAGACCTGCATCTCACTAGGGAATAGGTTAAAAGCTTTGATGGAATGTTGCATATAGGGAGTTTACCTTGATTGCTTGCTTTTCTCATCCTCTCTCTAATTTCAGCCCTGGTTGCATTCTATTTCCTGTTGCCCAAGGGCCCAATTTGCCCAGAATGGGAGACATCATGAGCCTTAGTCTGTCCCCAGAATTCTAACACAAATAGCATGCTCGTAGTGTCCCACTGTCAAAACAGGAATTTGAGAACCAACCTGGGAATGGCGGGATTTGGCTCTCTGCGTTTTCTTTATTCTCAAGGTCAGGATGTTGGGATTTTTCTCCTGGGAGTATAGATCTGGCTCCTGCAGGACTGTGGCCGCCTCTGTTAGCAGGAAAGGAGAGGAGATTTCATGAAACACACCAAGAAAACAATTACCTTAATTTAAACTAAGCAGAGTGAACAGATTTGTCAAGTGCAGAATTTGAGACCTGTGGGAGACTGAAGCAAGGCAACAGCAGCTGGGAAAGGCAATCCAGAAAAGTGTCTACCCCCAAACAGCCCCAAACCAGGGAAATTATAATCATCTCAGGGGAGGCAGAGCCAACATAGGATTCAAGGGGAATCAGAAATTTGTATTCAAATAACAATCCATTTAGATTAGCATAAAATTAACTGACAAAAGGGAAATGCATGGATTAAATAGGTCTGATTTAAAAGATCTTCTCATAATGAGTTATCTATCTTATATTTATGTTAGTATTTTTAGTCTATGCTTAACAGGGACATAACATACAATGAATTTAAATTTTTCCATCAGAATTCATCTTAATGCTATATTCAATGCACTAGGACCAGATCCCTAATAGCACTGCTCTGTGAGAGAGTCCTGGAAGAAGGATGAAGATTTTTTTTTTATTTATTTTATTGAAAAGGTGATGTACAGAGGGGTTAAAGTTATACAAGTAATGAATATATTTTTTCAGTCTTACCCCCTTCTCTTGTTTTCTCTCACTTTCCCTCACACCTCCAGCTCCTCTCCCCACAAGTTGTAAAGTCCATGTCCAACATAGTGTCCTGTGAGTATTGCTATTGCATTGGTTCCCCCTTTTTCCTTTGTCTGTGATTCCCCTTTACTTCCTCAAATCAGATAAGCTTATATACACGACAAAGGGTACCAAAATCCAAAACAGTAACCACAGGGAATAAACTAGAGGAGAAGAAAATGAAAGACAAAAGAAATAACTGCAAAGAGTACACTAACAACAAAAAAAAAAGATAAACAAAACAACCACCACAAAAAACCCTCTTGTTTCCATATCTTGGAGTTCATTTTGATTAGCATCATTTTATATGGTCACATATACATAGGTAATGAACTATTGTGATCCTCTTTTAGGACTATCCTAGGCATATACTAATTATTACAATGAGGAAAACCATAGGACCTATGTTTCTTTGGGGCTGGCTTACTTCATTTAGTATGGGATTTTCCAAGTCTTTCCATTTCCTTACGAGTGGGTGATGTCATTCTTTCTGATGGAAGCTTAGAATTCCATTATGTATATATGCCACATTTTCTTGATCCATTCATCTACTGAGGGGCATTTGGGTTGATTCCATATCTTAGCTAAGGTAAATAATGCTGTAATGAACATAGTTGTGCTGGTAGCTTTGGTGTAAATGGTCATTTGGGTAAATGCCCAGGAATGGGATTGCTGGGTCATAGGAGAGCTCTATGTGGAGTCTTTCGAGGAACCTCCATATTGCTTTCCAGAGTGGTTAGACAAGTTTACATTACCACCAACAGTGTAGTAGCATTCCCTTTGGGACACATGCCTACCAGCATCTGTTATTGTTAGTTTTCTTGAAAATGACCATTCTAACTGGGGTGACGTGGAATCTCAATGTAGATTTGATTTACATTTATTTTATGGCCAGAGATGTTGAACATTTCTTCATGTGTCTATTGGCCATTCTTATTTCCTCTCCAGAAAAGTCTCTTTTAAATTCTTTAGCCCACTTATTAAAGGGGTGGTTGGTTGTTTCTTGGGGGATTTGTTTTTTGGGAAGAGGGTTAATTTTTTGAACTCTAGGTATATTTTGGTTATGAGGCCCTTGTCTAATCATCAAATCAAGTATGTCCTATTACAACCATTCTTCACAGCCTGCCTAGTAGTTTTTGTAGTCAAATAATGGGTTGGTGTAAAGTGATTTTGTTTTCCTGGAATATGCCTTGTTTTTATTTGTTTATTATTTTGCATGAGGGAGAGTGTTAGAAACTGTAACATGATTAAGTGTACGAGTCTTGTAGTCCAAATTATAAGTAAATGGAAGACCTAATGTAAATGGAAGACCTAATAAACACATGTACTGTACTTGATTTTTCTTAATACAAATAACTTCATAATTAAGCCTCGTTATGTACTAGAGTTCTTCCTGAGTCATAGCTAGTAAAAGAGTCATTAGGCAGAAACACACTTGCTTTTGCTGATTGACCACACAGTTTTGCTGTAGATAATAGAAGCTAAGAATTCCCCTTTATAGACATCTTTATTAACAATGGTTATTTTAAGGTTTTAAAATGTTTTATCAGTCTTGTGGTGTAAAACTTACCTTGTTAACTTCACATACATGTCACCAATTTGTAGTGAAACATTACTTTGTCAACTTATTCATTGGCTAGACTAGTTTGGAAATTGCCTGCTTCAATCCTTTAATTGCCTATTATTATCTTTTTGTGATACAACATTTTCATACATTTGAAATGCTAAATCCTTGTTTGTGTATGTTGTAAATATCTGCTCTTAGTCTGTGACTTGTTTTTTGTTTATAGTTTTTTGTTTGAATTCTTTGGTGTTGTTTTGAAACAGGTCATGTTCTGAATTTTGATATAGGCCAATATATCAACTCTCTCACTCGAGTTAACATTTTATATTTCAATTAAGAAACATTTTTTCTATTGTGAATTTAGTACCACTTCTGGTTTTCTGGTGATTAATTAAAGATAAGAGTCTCACAGACTTTCCTGCCCAGGCTGACTTTGAGCTTTGAGCCCCAATCCTCAGATCTCAGCTTCCTGAGTAGCTAGTATTACAGGTGTGAGCCACCAGCTCCTGGCTGGGATCGGGCAGAATGATAGAAGGGATGACACTGATGAACATGCACTATTCTCATAATCTGACAGGGAACTGTAATCTCTTTGCACAAGTACTTCACAATAAAATTAAAAATAAGTTAAACAAAAAGAATGAACAACAACAACAACAAACAACTAGGTCAAACAGACAGTTCATTGTCTTAGCTCTGGCTGCTGTCACAAAATACTAACAATAAGGTGGCACAAACAGCAGATAGGTGTTTCTAATAGTCCCAGAGACTGGGAAGTCCAAGATCAATGTCCTAGCTGATTCAGCATCTGGTGAAGGCCCACTCCTGGCCAGAAATAGCTACCTCTCCCTGAACACATACCTTTTTGGGTGTGAGCTCACAGAAAGCTCTGTGAGGACACAAATCTCAACAATAATGACACTGCTGTCACAGCCTATATTTCCTAAAGTACTCCTCTTTAAAAACCATTACATTCAGGCCTCATAATTAAATACACAATTTTTGTTTTGTTTTGTTGGGGGGGGGGGTCCAGTCATGGGGTCTAAACTCTGGGCTTGAGCACTGTCCCTCAGCTCTTCAGGTCAAGGCTAGCACTCTACCACTTGAGCCACAGCGCCACTTCTGGCTTTTTTCTTTTTGCTTATGCGGTGCTGAGGAATTGAACCCAGGGCCTCATGCATGCAAGGCAAGCGCTCTACCACTGAGCCACTTTCCCAGCCCTCAATACACAAGTTTTAAGGGGTGACCAACATTCAGTGCTGAGCCAAGTGCTCATCTTGTTGAGTTGTGTTCAACAAATATTCTTTGACTTGTGAAAGTGATTCCTTGAACAAAATAGTATTGACACATTTTTGCATTCATCCTTTCCTTCGAAGAATAAAGAATTTACCACCTACTCTTACAATATTCCAATGAGTATTTCGGGGAGAAACAAAGAAGGGAAACAGCAACTTGAGGGCTTTGGCCTGGCCTTTTAGGAAATGCAGGGAAGCAGCAAAGTCCCAGCCAGAGTTGACAAAGTAGTGATGGGCATCGGTATCTGAGCATGGCCACCAGTGTAAGCAGGTGGTGGTGTGTGCAGAGTGACATCCTAGTTCATTGACAATGAGTTTTCTACATACGTATCATACTGACTGGGTTGTAGGCACAGATTTATTCACAGCACACGCAGGATCCAGCTGACTGGGTTTCTAAGGGCAGTTTTACTGGACATGACTGTCACCCCTAATTGCTGACTTTGAACCCTAATTACTGAGTCCGATGCAGCTGTGATCCCTGTGTCACTGAACCCCTGAAGACTGTTTTACTTTGAACGAGAGGCAGCTACAGAGCAGCTTCCGGGTCATGTGCAGGGTGGGGACAGAGCATTATTGTATGGACACTGTAGGTGATGTGACAACAGACACAGATGGGACAGACATGTCACTCAATGTGGTCATTGCTTGGCTACCAGACAGGAGAGCAAGGCACCCTATGTTTACAGAATTCTTTCCCTTTTTTTGCCAGTCCTGGGGCTTGAACTCAAAGCCTGGCCACTATCCCTGAGCTTTTGTGCTCAAGGCTACTCTCCATCACTTGAGCCACAGCTCCATACCCAGTTTTTCTGATGGCTAATTGGAGAAAGAAAGAGTCTCACAGACTTTCCCACCAGGGCTGGCTTCAAACATGAGACTCTTATCTCTAATTAACCACTAGAAAACCAGAAGTGGCACTGTGGCTCAAGTGGTAGAACACTTGCCTTGAGCTGAAAAGCACAAGGACAGTGTCCAGGCCCAGAGTTCAAGACCCACAACCGACAGAAAAAAAAAAGTAGAGTGTAGTAAATACATGCACTAGTAACAAAATTGCTTTTCATCATGTCAAGCATTGCATATTATACCGAATTGTATGTGCTATACTTTGATAAAACTGGAAGCATGCCATGTGTGCTTATACCAGAGTCACTATACACACATAGCACATTGCTGTACCTCAATGTCACTTGGCAATAGGGATCTCACAGGAGCACCACCATGGACGCCATCCACTGTTGATGGAAACGTTGCCATGGGAACCATGACTGTATTTACTCACAAACAAAAATGGACCAAGAGTCACAGGGATAAGGGATCCCTCTCTCCTCTGGGGTATCAGAGCCACAGCAGGAGTTGGGGCTTAAGGTAATGACAGGCCTCACAGGGCACTGTAAACCTGGAAGTGGAGGCATCGTTCACTAGCCATATCTCACTTTTTTTTTACACTGAATGAATACATGGCCTGTTGACACTATTTCAAGAAGCAGAGAGCACATGCTATGGACCACATGTGTATGTGGCTTCCTCCTTGCCCAAGTCATATAAGCAAACTTTAACCTCCAATCTAATAGTATTTAAAGGTAGAGCTTTTATAAGGTAATTTGTTCAGAAGGGCAGGATTCTCATAAGGAGATCCATGCCCTTATAATAAAAGGCACAGGACAGGCACCAGTGGCTCATACCTGTAATCCTAGCTACTCAGGAGGCTGAGATCGGAGGATCGGGGTTCAAAGTTAGCCCAGGCAGAAAGGTCTGTGAGTCTTTTATCTCCAATAAACCACCAGAAAACTGGAAGTGGTGCTATGGCTCAAGTGGTAGAGTGCGAGCCTTGAGCTGAAGAGCTGAGGGACAGCGCCCAGGCTCAGAGTTTAGGTCCCATGACCAACCCCGCCGCCAAAAAAAAGCAAAGAAAAGGCACAGAAGATCTTGTTTTCATTCTCTCTGCCAAGTGAAGATATAATGTGAAGGCAGCTGTCTATAAACCAGGAAAAGTGCCATTGTCAAAGCCCCCATTTTGTGGGCATGTTGGCTTTGAACTTTCCATTCCAGAGCTATGAGAAATCATGTTTCTGTGCTTTCTGCCATTCAGTATTCTGTTATTGTAATCCAAACTAGGACAGTGTCAAAATGCAGTTACAGACACGAACGTGGTAGGCAATGCAAAATCTTTTGAATGGTTGAACACACATGATGAACAGGAACAAGGTTGGCTAAACTAAGAAGTGAGTTTCTGAAAGTCTGCAAGAACTACTTTGCATAAGGATGCAGTTAAGAATCCAATGTATGTCCTGCAAAATTTAGAAGAGTGAGGTAGTGTTGGGTAGGGGAGGGATGGGTGAGAATGTTGAAAGAGGTGACATTGATCCAGATACATTGTATTCATAAATTCCTTGGCTAAATGGCAACTCCTTTGTACAACTACTTAAAGGTAATTAAAAAAATAAAAACAAAAAAACAATGGCCTTAATGGGTAGGTGATCCCTTTTGAAACACTACTGGGCAAGCACAGCTATTCTAGTATTGGCCTAAACTGCCAATTTCCCCATGTGACTCACTTACTTATTACCATTGTATCATACTAGCCTAGTAAGCCTGCAGTGTGTGCATGTGGAATACATCAATGGATTATCTCTCCAATAACAAATATAAATAAAAATTTATTATGCCTTAATGTCTTATTTACCTGAAAAGCTAAAAGCAGGATTTACTCTTTTATTTAATTTTTTATGGTGATAATACCATACAGAGGGGTTACAATTACATGAGCGAGGTAATGAGTACATTTCTTATCAAGCATTGTTGCCTCCTCCTTTGTTTTTCCCCTACAATCCCTGCCCTCCCATCTCCACAACTGCTCCCCATCCCCCTCACCCCTGCCAAAGTTCGACATAGCATCTTGTACATCTCATTGTATCCCTATTTAAACAATTTGTTTTTTCCCTTCCCTTCCACAAATTATACCAACATCAAATACAGTGAAAACAGGGGTTATACCATGGGGGAGGGACATACAAAGCAACAACAAAAAAAATGACCTTATAAATACGTTAGAAACAAGAAAAAAAAACCAATTATGTCCTAATCTTGGGGTTCATTTTGCCTAGCATTATCTTATCTCACCTTTTCTGCTTGTCTCAGACATATGCTAGTTATTTCAAATAAGGGAAACCATGGAACATATGTTTCTTTGGGCCTGGCTTACTTCACTTAATAGAATTTTTTCCAAGTCTTTCCATTTCCTAACAAATGGGGCAATGTCATTCTTTCTGACGGAGGCATAGAATTCCATTGTGTTTATATATATCACATTTTCTTGATCCATTCATCTGCTGAGGGGCATCTGGGTTGGTTACATATCTTAGTTATGGTAAATAATGTTGCAATACACATAGCTGTGCTGGTAGCTTTAGTGTGGTCTTGTTTGTAAACATTTGGGTAAATGCCCAAAAGTGGGATTGCTGGGTCATAGAGGAGCTCTATGTGGAATCTTTTGAGGAACCTCCATACTGCTTTCCAAAGTGGTTGAACAAGATTACACTCCCACTAACAATGCAGTAGGATTCTCTTCTGTCCACATTCCCTCCAGCATCTGTTGTTATTAGAGTTCTTGATTATAGCCATTCTAACTGGGGTGAGGTGGTATCTCAATGTTGTTTTGATTTGCATTTCTTTTATGGCTAGAGAGGTTGAGCATTTCTTCATGTGTCTATTGGCCATTCTTATTTCCTCTTCAGAGAAGTTTCTCTTTAAGTCTTTAGCCCACTTATTTATTGGGCAGTTGTTTCTTTGAAGATTTGTTGTTGGGGGATTTAATTTTTTGAGTTTCAGGTTTATTTTAGATATGAGACCCTTGTCTGTTGTATGGCTAGTGAAGATCTTCTCCCAATCTGTGGGCTTTCTATTGATCTGCTAGCTATGTCCTTTGCCATGCAGAAGCTCTGAAATTTCATGTAATCCCATTTGTCCAACCCTTTTTTGATTTATTGTGTTTCTGGGTCTCTATTAAGAAAATTTCAGCATGTGTCAAAGAGACCTACGGTTTCTCCTATTCCATCCTGTAATGTTTTCAGGGTGTCTGCTTTGACTCTGAGGTCTTTGATCCTGGTTGATTCTGGCGCAGGGTGATATATAAGGATCTAGCTTTAGTTTTCTACAGGTGATTAACCAATTTTTTCAGCACCATTTACTGAAGAGGCTGTCTTTCTTCCATTCTATTTTTTTAGCTCCCTTATTGAAGATTAGATGGCTATAGGTCTGTGGGTTCATTTCTGGGTTTTCAATTCTATTCTATTGGTCCTGAGGTCTGTTCTTGTGCCAGTACCAAGCTGTTTTGATTACTATAGCTTTGTAGTAGAGTTTGAAATTTGGTATTGATATTCCTCCAACACTGTTCTTCTGTTAGGGATCATTTTTGCTATTTGGGGTCTTTTATTCTTCCATATGAATTTTTGGGTTGCCTCTTTAAAAGCACAAGATAAATGTCATCATGAGCTCAGTCACAAGATGTTGGTTCTTATAGATACCTCCAAAACTACCAAGTTCTCAATCCCATGTACTAAAGTTTACTTACCTATAGAGACATGAAGAAAGAAACAGAAGTGTTTCATATCTTGAGGAGAAAGTATTGAAAGCCAAGTATCCTTGTTCAAAATTGGTAGCGTTACTCATTGCTTGGGCAAAGATCGGTATTTGATCTGTATTTGTATTTGATTTCCCTATCTTTCTCTACAGTATTATCTTCCTAAGAGATAATAAGGACTTAGACTTCAGTTTACGGAAGAGCGGAGTTGCTAACTAGTTCTCTAGTATCTTGAAAGAGTGAAAGATTTACTCAAAGTGGAAATTCCCCCAGAAGAAAGTAATTCCCAGTCTGGTGAAATGTAGCATAATATTTTAAGAGAATAAGCAAGTGAATTCTACCTACTGAGATGTCACGGTTGACGTATTGCTTAGCATCCTCTGCATACCCTGCAGACAGCAGCAGGTGCATAATATAGTCAAAATAAATAAAGATAATCACCTATCAATTTACACCAAAATCTAAACTTGTCTACTGTGTACGACTGTTGTAGTTCAAGTTCTCAGACGTGAGTCATCTCCGAACAGCACCTTCCTCAGCCACTCGTGTTGCTATTTCAAATACAGGTCTTCCCTCTCAGGTATCTGCAATGCCACACCAGCTGACAGGATCTCCTTGGATCAATAAATATATGGTCTCAAGTTTTCAAAAGAAAAAAATCTGTCAGGGGTTTAAGAAGAAGGTCCAACTTGTACAGAAAGGGTAGCATTGCCTGGTATCTTTAAGAAAGTGATGCTAAAATGCAATCACTGTTAGAGAGTCAGTATGTGAGTATGGTCAGTATTTCTGCGGGCCCTATAAACTCATGCATAGCTCTGAGTATACCAATCAGGAGACTTCTACTCCTGAGAATCAAGACTTAGCAAAGGATTTCAAATATAGGCAGCACTTCATGCTGAAGGCCACACCATTTGTGGTCCTGTGAAGAGAGAAACTTCCTCATCACCAACAATGAGAAACTGCCAAATAATTAACATGCCTGTGTAAAGAAAATAATGTAGTAAAAAAACAACGTACCTCCAAGGTGAAATGCAATAATATGAATAGTATGGTCTGCTACTTTGCAATTCTTTGTGGTTTTAATTCTCATTATTTTCTTCTTACTCTTTCTCTCTTTTCTTCCCTCATTCATTCAGTCTGGGGGGTAGGGGGAGGAATGTATTGGGGCAGTTGGGTAGGATATACACCAAAATGTTGAGAATAATTTTGTGTGGATTAACTAGTCACTAGTTTAAAGATGTGAAAATGTGGGTAGATACTATTCAGGAGCTTTGCTTGTAGTACAGAGAATTGTTCAGCTTGAGTAACAAGATGCCATGCTGCTCCTGTATACCACTGATTTGAGTCCTCCAATCTCCCATGAATGAAATAATCTTTCTAATCAGGTCAAGTAGCAATACACACAGGACTAGTCTGGCATGACCGTATTCATTTTAGGTTCTTACGAAGAGCAGTTTGCCAAGCTAGTTGAAGAAGAAAGACATCATTTCAGCAATGAAACCTATGTAATTATTTGATCTTATTATGTTTCCCTCTGAAAACAGTTACAAATTATAATAGATTCTTTTAACTTGATGAAAAGATGCAAATTTGATTTTTTTGTTCCTTCATTCATTGACTCTCCATATACGGATGGAGCATTGTGCAATGTCTCTCTCTCGCTTTCTCTCTACACACATATATATGTACATGTATGTATACACACACACACACACACACACACACACACACACACACACACACACACACACACACACACACACACACATATATATAAAATCATTTCCCCTACCATTTCAGGAAGTTTAACTATTTCAAAGCTATCCTGTGTCTATTAATCCACAATGAAAAAGTCTCTGTCTGCAGAGAGTAAAACGGTGGTAATTATGGAAATAAGTTGGAATTAATTTGCCCTAAAAATGATTAAACTCACATAGTTCACATGTAATAATAAAGACTGGATAGCTAGGATCAATGTATGATTCCACATGGGTGGTGGTACTACAGCAAATTCCATTAATGTGCATCATCGATATGCTCATAAAACAACAAATGTTAACATGATAATGAAGATGGGTCTACTTCATAACCTGGCTCAGTGAAATTTTACCTTGGATAAGATACTGGATTGGCTGCGTTATGTTATGATTGACTGAGCCACATGCCCTTTTTAAAAAATTGATGTTAACTGTATAAAAAGCAGAGAAAACTGGATAATGAGAAAAAAATTAGAGTTATAGTTGCTTTGCCTGGTGTAGAACCCACTGGGAAAAGAAAACCTTGGAAGAATTTTTATATTGAAAGATAAGGGATCAAGTTCAAAGATTTGAAATTTAGTTTTGAAGTACCATTCTTGAAAATCAGTTGTCAGAATGGGTAGAACACAAATAAGTGCTATATTGGAGAACTTAGTAGACGTGAATTTCCTGTGTTCCTGGACTAGTTAGCACTTCCCGATTGAACTCTCCATGATGGTAGAAATTTCCTATGTCTGCACTGTCCAATGGGGTGGTCGGCAGCCAGCTGTGGCTACCAGACTTTGAAATGTGGCCAATGTGAAAAAGGCATTGAACTTTGAACTTAATATCATTTAAATTCATTTTAATTTCATAGTCATAGGTAGCCAGCGGTGAAAACATTTGGACAGCACATCTCATGTCAGCACACTGAAACCAGATATTGGGATTTAATTTTCAAGTCAATAAAATTCCACCTCCTAGGGGGAAAACTGTATTAAAATGACACTTTTTGGTCTCTGGGGTGCTCAGGCTGTCATGGCTTGATACTGGCGACAGGACCTGCAGGGCTGACCTTTACTCCCTAAGAGAGGAAAACTGACATGGCGTCTAAGTAGGAAATGGTGCTTCCAGCCAGCCTTACTTCCAAATGGAACAATTGTTTCTACTTACGGGGGCCTCTTTGAGCCTCCAAAGATTGGCTGTCAAGAAAATATACGGTTGGCTACCATCTTCTCTGCTTCCTTTTTCTGCATTTAAGACACAAGAAAGTTATCTAAACTCTCTTGAAAATGTGTTCTAGGTAATCCCAGAACTTCTATTTCTTCATGAAGTCATGGCTGCCTACTGAAGGATACTCCTAATCAGGCACTGAGCTTTCATTAGAGAACAGATAAAAGAATAGACCATTTCCTTTTTTGGTCACTTCACAGAATTGCTTCTTCTATTCTTATCCTAACCTGGACGACTCCAGGAGTTTCTGCAATTTGGTCTTAGGGCATCAGAAAGCGGATTTGATTTTCTATCTTCTCCACCAAGCTGTAAATACCTAAGGAGCTTTATCTTATTTGCTATATAACTAAATGACTTACTAATATTTTCTGGTAAAAAAATAAATAAATGACACAAACCACAAAGAACACTATGTTAGCAAATATAAAGAAGTGTAAAAATAAAGCAGAGATATTAATCATACTGAATTTCACTTGGTTCTGTGCATAAATAGGAAAAAAAAAAACGCTCTTCTTTGGGGCCCACAATGAAAGCAATTTCAGAACTCTCAGTTCTGAAAATGGTCTCTTAAGGACCCAGACAGCAAATGCTTAAAGGACTATGTTGCTAACATTCTTACCTTGCATCATTTCTTTCATATTCTTCTTTTCTCTCTCTTTTTTCTTTTTTAAAATTTTCTTTCTAACTCAAACAATCCTACAAAAATATAAAAAAGAGCCGGTGCCAGTGGCTCACTCCTGTAGTCCTAGCTACTTAGGAGGCTAAGATCTGAGGATTACAGTTAAAAGCCAGTCGTGGCAGAAAAGTCTGTGAGACTCTTATCTCCAATGAACCTCCAGAAAACCGGAAGTGGAGCTGGGACTCCAAATGTAGAATTCTAGCCTTGAGCAAAAAGAGCTTAGGGACTGTGCTTAGGTCTTGAGTTCAAGCCCCACGACTAAAGGGGGAAGTAAGAGAGAGAGAGAGAGAGAGAGAGAGAGAGAGAGAGAGAGAGAGAGAGAGAGAGAGAGAGAGAGAGAGAGAGAGAGAGAGAGAGAGAGAGAGAGAGAGAGTGTGTGTGTGTGTGTGTGTGTGTGTGTGTGTGTGTGTGTGTGTGTGTGTGTGTGTGTGTGTGTGTGTGTGTGTGTGTCCTGGCTTGCAGATCATAATATGATCCCTGATGCAGCAGATTAACGTAATTAAAGTGATAACTAGGAAGATCTGTTTTTCTCTTCTGAGAATAAAACTGGGTACAAGTATATGGTGAACTTTTATATATAGAATTACACCTTACCCAAAAAGCAATCATCAATTGTATGTATAGACAGTTTGAAAATAGCCTCCATTTTGGATAATGGTAATCCAGAATTCAGACATGCCCACAAAAATGGCTCTGTAAATTGTTTAAGCAGGAGAGAGAAAGAGAGAGGGAAGGAGGATGAAAGAGGAACCGAGAACCCGAGAGACTGAAAGATTGAAAGAGAGAAGGATAGAGAGCAAAAGAGAAAGAGCAAGAGAGAATGAGAAAGAGAAAGGAAGAGAAAGAGAGAGAAAGGGAGGAGAAAATATGAATTGAAGTTTATCTAGTTACAGATGAACATGTAGACGGCTCAGGCAACCTATAAGAAATAATCTCATTAAGCCTACAATTGATCATATAGAGCCTCACTGCACGGACTGTTAAAAATACCTAAAAATGCAAATTTTTGTACAGAAAACTATTGTCCTATAAGTCCAAGAAATTTCACTGGGTAGCAAAATCTCATTGCTATTGCTGGCTATGGAAAACATTGCACTCTTTATCCAATTCATATATTTGTTTTTTTTTTTAAGTATGTAAATCCACATCCGAGAAGTACACTCTTTAAAAGGGCAGCTCCTTGTTCTATCTGTCATCAGCACACAATTCTCCACATAGTGTACAAAGTATTTTCTGAAAAGTGAATACACCATACATTCCAAATGCCAGAAGATACTCTCTTCTGTCTTCCGATCCTATGAAATGAAGTATCAATTTACAAACTCTTTGCCATTGCCTCTTAAAGACTAAAGCACATCAACTCACTAAGAATCATTTAAATTAGAATTACATATTATCTCTATACCTACACACGTAGTCACTAGTTGTATATTTCAAGTTCAGGAGAGATAATTTTCCAGACATTTTTTCAAGAAACACTGAGAAATATTTTTAACATAACCCCTTAATTTTGAGAGAGAAAAATGTCTAACCTAAAATAATACTAAATAAATAAAAATGGTACCCACTGGAACACACACACACACACACACACACACACACACACACACAGTGGCTGTACAGAAATCAATCTCTTTTTTTCTCTTTTTGATAGCTAAAATTGTTAAAGTGGTTACAGTAGCATATAATTTTTCTTCTTGAAGAATGTTGTCCAGTTTGACAAGTAAATAAATGTTTAACTCTCTCTGTCCTTTTATTGCTGCAGAAACAAGAAGAAATGGGAAAGAACTGCAGTGTGTTTACAACATATTAGTTTCTCTCTGTACAAGAAACACACAATGAGAACACTTTATAGATGAATTGCGCCTTCGATTGAATAGAGAATTGTGGAGTCGCTTTGGCTTGGCGGAATTAGATAATTTGTCATCGTTTCTGCCTCCAGAAAAATGACAACCCAAAGGAAAACCAGTAGAGACCTTTAAAAAAAAGTAATGACAAAATACAAAACTGATATTTGTTTTGTGCACAGACTATCTTAAAATACATAATTTTAAAAGAAAATGGTTAGGGCCCTCGCGCTGGGCTTCTGTGGTAGAGCACCTGCCTAACAAGCACGGTCCTGAGTGTAAGACCATAAACTATCAAAGAAAAATAAATTTTAAAAAATGTAAAAATGAATATTACTAAACTAAAAGGAAAATTGTTAACATCTATAAATGTTTATACATGTTCACATTTCAACACACATTATCATGGCAATAACAAAAAATCTTACTAAGCAATTGCTTTAAGATTGCTTTGCAGTTACCACACTATTTCTTCTTATTATTAATTATTAATATCATTAGCATACATTAACTGCTCAAAATAAGGGGTTTCATTTGCTTGTTGGCTTTTTTATTGCTGGCTGTTTGGCTTTTGGGTTTTGAGTGTAGGGAATATTTTTTGTGCAGGTCCTACGGCTTGAACTCAGGGCTTGTGCACTGTCACTGAACTTCTTTTGCTCAAGGCTAGAGCTCAACCTCTTGATCCACACCTCCATTTCTGGCTTTCTTTTTTCTCTTTTCTTTTTTTCGGAGTGGTTAATTGGAGATAAGAGTCTCTCAGACTTTTCTGCCCCAGCTAGCTTCCAACTGCAAATACTCAGATCTCAGCCTCCTTAGTAGCTAGAATTATAGGCATGACCCACCAGCACTGGCATTTTTATATACTCGAGACTGTTGGTCAAATTGACCAAATATGAATGGCCTAATAATGACATTGTGATGTAATCAGATCATGCATATTTATAATCTGAACTTCACTGTACTTTCATACTAAGCACCCGCTAATACGCCAACACAGTTAAAAGAGTATCCAACTATTAATGACTCCTATCACAGGAATTGAATGTAGAAGAGATAACTTTCCCCAAAACTGAGTTGAAAATTATGACTATAACTGATAACCATTTGTCAAATTATAGTAAAAAAATTCTGGTCAAACAAGTTTAGTTTGCTCAGTACATTTGAGTGAAAATGCAATTATCTTTTTCTCATCTATCACACAGTTTGCAGCTGGCACCTCTGTAACAAAAGCCAGAATAACACATTTATTTAATAAAGTTGTATGTGTCGTGGGAGCTTTTAGAAATGAATATTAAAAAGCAGGGTGCCATTGGCTTATGCTATTATCCTCGCTATGCACAAGGCAGAGATTCAGAAGATTGCTGTTCAAGTTCAACCCAGGCAGAAATGTCTGTGACATGCCATCTCCAAAGTAACCAAGCTAAAGCCTTGAGTACAGACTCCAGTATTTGGTGGGGTGGGGAGGAGAGAAGAGAGAGGAAAGGAGAATGAGAAAGAAAGGGAGAGAGAGAGAAAGAAAGGGAGAGAGGGAAGGAAGGAAAGAAAGAAGGAAGGAAAGCTCAAGACTCAGAAAATGAATTTGTTTGTTTGAAGCCAAAGTGCTATGAAAGAAGCTGATAGTTGTAGAGAAATGTGGTCCGACATAAAACGCATGATGTGCTGCAGGGAACAGCCACAAGACATGATATGTTTACCCAGGTTTGCCCCAGCCTCTCTGTAGCAAAATTGTCTACCCTCCACTAAACACCTTAAGTTCAGCTAGTGAAGAGATTCTGTTGACTTTGGGAAAAAGAACTCCTCTACTCTCATTTTTTAAATAAATGACTAATCTATGAAGTTGCAAAATTGGAGACACCCATTTTGAATAGCACAAGTCTCAATAGTTTTCTTGCATTAGCTTTAAAACCCTCTTGTGTCCACGTCTTAGAGTTGATTTCATTACCTTTGTGTTGTTGCTTTTAATGTACTATGTGGTTTCTTGTTTCTTTTAAATGTTCTTCCCCCTATGGTATCTCCCCTGTTGTATTTGATTTGGGTATCCTGGTATTATATATACATTTATCTGAATTAGGGGAGGGAAGGGGAACAACAGAATGGTGTGAAAAAAGCCAATGCAGCAGCGATATTCACAAGACACTATGTTGGAAATGATCTGTACAAGCCGGGGGAGAAGGGAGAGGGGCTGGGGGAGGGAAAGTGGGAGAAAATGAGCAGAGAAGTAACAAGTTTGACAAGAAATGTACTTATTACCTTACTTATGTAACTGTAGCCCCTCTGTACATCATCTTGACAATAAAAATAAATAAGTAAATGCCTAGAATACAATAGTATTCCAAGCTTTCCTGTAGTTACTTGCCTACTTTGGAAATCAAGACCAAGATTGTTTAACTCATCCCTTTACCACGAAAAGATGGCATACATAGACTTTGATAGCTATTCTTTGATTTTTTTTAGTCTCTCTCTTCTACTAATTCCACCTAATGGAACATACTAATCTGATAGTCACCAAATTGTCCAATTCTCTTTGGGTACAACTTTTTTTTAAATTTAATGTGCTCATTGCTAGCCTTGTTATATTTTATTTGCTGTGAATATTAAAATAAGTATTGGCAATATTTGTATTTTTCCATACTTAGAATATGTAGTGAAAAAGTCAAGATTTATTTTGGTCCTAATGATCAAAGTAGTCACTTGTGCTAGTCTAAATAATGTATCAAAAAATCACTATTTTAAAATGGCCATTCAGATGAGCAATTAATGATCTATGGTCATTTTATAGGAACCAGGCAAAGTAAAATGTAATATTTTCTCCCTGAAGTCCTCAGAACATAAATACTCATCCATTTGACAGATTAGACATCTATGCCTTTCTGACAGTAGCAGCAAGAAATTTATTTTGGCTGGGCACTGGTGGTTCACGCCTGTAATCCTTGCTACTCAAGAGGATGAGATCTGAGGATTATGGTTTGCAGCAGCCCAAGGAAGGAAAATCCACCAGACTCTCATCTCCAATTAACTGGTCCAAACCTGGAAGTGGTGCTGTGTTTCAAAGTGGTAGAGCACTAGCCTTGAGCAAAAATTGCTGCTCAGAGACAGGTCCTAAATTCAAGCCCTACAACCAAAAAAGAAAGTTTATTTTGCAAGAAACCTCACAAAAGTTTCTTTCCACAAGATACATTTCAAACAGTGGCCTTTCCTTCTCAAAGAAATGGGCTTTGAGACCTCCAGGGAAGAGTTCTGTGCCTAGTTAAGTTCCGTGTCACCTATGAGCTTCTGTTCTTATGTTATATCACCTCCAAACTCATGATGGATAAATCCATCTCACAAGTGCACTGATGAAAATGTTGCAAACCTTTGCAGCTCTCTTTCTGTGTTACTATTTAATCTATAATTCTTTGCTCAGACTCTTATGCTGCAAGAAAAATGTTCACCTGTAATTCAATAATTTCAAAATGGATGCATAAGATCATAAGATACCAGGCTGGGCAGGAGGGACAGCTCAGTGGCCTGGTATGTAGAGGAAATAAAGTTAAAGTCCAGAACCACCAGAAGAAAAAAAATATCCAGGCTTGGTAAGAAATTTAAAAAGTACCAATTGTTCTTATTTACTATTCATGATCTACTATATTAACCCTTAACCAACTTGTACAATAAAAATGGTGCTCTACACTCAATTAATGGTATAACAGAAAAAGTGTTTGCCCAAAGTGTGGCCTGGAAATGATATTAGGTCATTATGGGTTTTTTTGAATCATGGATTATAATTTTCTAAATATTTATATTACACATTTGCCAAGGATGTGGTGTTTGTTTTCCTTGTCAGCATAGACTGTCTTCTTCTCTCTTGACAAGATTAAACAACGAACCTCTCCAATTTGAGTCAGAAGCTAATCATGTCGAGAAGATACTTTTAGAATGTCATGTTAAGTAGGTTTTCTCTAAAAAATAATGAGCTGCAGTCTCTTAGAAGTTTAGTCACTGAAGTGTTGCCTTCTGAGAATGGAAGCAATGTGGGGATTTGCTTGAAAACACTCGTACATGTCTTTCGTTATTGCCAGACTAATTCTGGTCCTTCACCAGTGTCTGAAATTTAAGTAAAATAGCTCAAATGTGGATGACTAACACAGCTGAGATTTGTCCCCTCCATCTGGGAGGGGGATATACTTTTCTTGGTGCTGAGGTAGAATTTGAGTCAGTTGACTTAAGAATTTGTAATTGTACTGACAAAATTAATTCTAATAGCTTCATACAAAAGTGCAGGGTTTTTTCCAGGGAAATTAATGTTATGTGCAATATAGGTGTCAAAGTCACATCATATGTGTGTGTGTGTGTGTGTGTGTGTGTGGTATGCATGTGTGCACGCACACAAAAGATATAAGGGGCAGAACTTGACACTAGTTTTGTTGGTTTGTTTTTTTTATAAAAGCCTAGAGTTTCCTCTGACTGAGAGAAAAGAATGCGCCACCAATAAGTTCTAAAAGAAAAATTGGTATTTTTATAAATGAACATGTGTTAAATATTATATTTTTTCTCATAGGATGGGAAGGGACTAGGTAGATGTTCTAATTGATTCAAGGGAATATTTAAAACAGCAGAATTCCCCATAAAGTAAAGGAATGTTGGAATGAGTAGCAAATGAGTGAGTCTTTTCCCACAGGAGGGAGGAAACCAAGTAAAAGAAAGACTAGATAGAAAAGAGTTCATGTATTCATCAGATATCAATTTGTAATGAGTATAACCAAAATCTAATAACCAGGTATGGTTAACTAGGGCAATTGTAAAGCTTTCTATTGAATATTTTTCTACAGATGACTATTAAACAAAAACTACAACCTGAGACTATCTAGTAGAAATAAAGGCTCATGTTGAAAAGAAACTCTATGTATATTACATACAAGAATCCTATAATAGTGAGATAGACAGTGACCCAACCAGATTCTAGAACAACAGAGACTCATTCCAAAGGACTATATAAAACACAGATCCCACAAGCCTATATGGCCTACCAATTTCTAGGCCCCACTTCTCACTCTTACACTGCAAATCAGTGTTTGTCTCCTTCTCTTCCTCCTGCTCTTTCTCTCCTCCTCCTCCCACTCCTCCTCCTCCCTCTCCTCCTCCTCTTCCTTCTTCCTTCTCCTCCTAGGTAACAGGTAGACAAGAGTTTATACAGCATAAGGTTGCTTTCCCAGCTGAGAATCCTGGTTGCAGGCTTATACCAACCCTCCAACAGGTAAAGGGCTGTCCTCACTTGCCTCTGCTTCTACTTCTCCTGCCTCAGAATTCTTTATTGCATGGTGAGAAATGACTTAAGGCTCCAAGATGACATCCAAACCGATGACATCCAAACCAATGGCTGCCTCTTAATTCTACTTCTCTTTTCCCTCCCTCCCTCCTTCTCTCCCTCCCTCCCTCCTTCTCTCCCTCCCTCTCTCCCTCTCCCTCTCTCCCTCCCTCTCTCTCTCTCTTTCTCCCTCTCCCGTTCTCTCTCATACTTGCTCTCTGTGTCTCTCTCCACCTACTCCAAAGAAATTATTTGTGAAGGAATAGTTCAAAAACAAACACTGTGGCCAACGGGAGACCTCATTGTCATTTGATCCACCTCTTAAATTTCTAGACTTCCATTTCTTCATTTCAGCAAACTCCTTCAAAAAAAATGCCTATCTCTGAGCTCTGGGAGCTAGGATCTTACCGTTATCATTTGTGCAGCAATACAAGTTGCATTAGGAACGAACAGCATGCAACTCTTCTGCCGTTTAACTCTGCAACAGGATCCACAAACGTTGCAGACCACTGCTCCATGGGGCAGAACTTTGTGGCAGGAAGTTATGGAGCCTAGTTATAGTAACAATGGACATATACTACAACACTATACATACGTGGAGGGTGTTCCTTATTGTCAAGTTATGTCTCTAACTAAACCTTCTCGTAATTTATTCAATCATTCAATCATTCACTTGTTGACTGTGAAGGATTGTTCCATTGCCCCATCCTTCCATCCTTCTATCTTTCCATCCTTCCATCCTTCCATCCTTCCCTCTTTCCATCCTTCCATCCTTCCATCTTTCCATCTTTCCATCCTTCCATCCTTCCATCTTTCCATCCTTCCATCCTTCCATCCTTCCTGCCTGATTCCAACATCTCACGAAGCCCAGCCATCATCACTAGCCAACTGTTTGTTTGGGTTTCTGTCAGGATGATGAATGTCTGTCATTTATCACATTCTCCTCTGCTACCCTCTATGGTTTTCTTTGTTTCTCATCATAGCAAATCCTGACTTTGTATAAAAATTGTCATGGACCAGATGATTGCCAGGAAGTAAGCACCATAACAAACATGCACTGATCATGACAGCTGACATTTGATAGGCACCTTTGTAAGTCCTAGATCAACTTTAACTCAATCCTTAAAACAAAACAAAAATAAAATAAAACAACGAAGAAATAAACCCCTTGTAAGATAGATAGACTCTTCCTCAATTTATAAATGAAAGAATTTAGCAGGGAAATAAGGAGAATTCACGAGGTCCTTCTTAGCCTCAGAAATGTGGCTATTCTCTTCCTGATGTAAATGCAAGGGAAACAGAGGCTACAAAGAAAAAGTAAGGGATAGAGTGTTTTCATTCCAGCTCACGGTTCATTTCTAATCACTGTGTTCTCCGGGACAAGTACTCAACCAGCCGTAAAAGAACAGCACACGCTAGTTCCACTAACATTATTACTGTGTCTGTGTGAGAAACTCCTTCTCATTCTCTATAGAGCAGTTCCCTTGATCCTCTTACAAGGAGTGTCAACATAAAAGATGCCTGCTCTACTTCTGTACCCTCTTCTGAGACTTTGGTTCTGGAGAATAGAGCTTGGAAGAGTTCCTCTGAAGTAAGAGTCATAGACTCCCATGACTTGTTTCTTAGATAAGAAACAGGACAGTCACAAAGGCATCCCTTGGTCAACTCCTCTTTTTGACAAAACCAACTTAAAGGAGGAAGAAAGAATTATTTTGGGTTCATGAGTTCACAGGTCTTGGGTTATGATCACCTGGTTCTGGTTTTTCTGGGTTTGTGACAAGGCAAAACACCATGGTGAGAATCTCTCAACTTGGGGTGAGGGAAGTCAGGAGGGGAAAAACTGGGAGAGAATGAGGGAGGGGGAGACACTGTTTAGAAGGAAATGTACTCTTTAGCTGACATATAACTATAACCCCTCTGTATATCACCTTGACAATAAACTTGTTTTAAAAATAGTATGGCCATTTCATGGCAGCAAAGAAACAGAAAGAGGGGTGGGAGTGTTAGAGGTCAGAGACAAAATTTAGCCCTCAAGATTATCTGCCAATGACCCAGTTCCTTCAACTGGACTCCACCATCTCAAGTCTACCACCTACCAATAGACAGACCTTAACGTTATGAATCCACAAATGGATGAATCCATTCACGACATCAGAGCCCTATGACCTGTTCGCCTCTCACCTCTGAACACTGCTACATTTGGACCAAGTTAAAACCTCTCAGCTTTGGGCATGCATTTAACATTTCAGGTTAGATAATTCTCCTTTTAATATGAGCTGTTAATCTAGGTATTGGGATGCAGGGCTATTGTTTTCATTACTGGGAAGACTGAGAACAAAAGACCAGAGGAAGTATGAAGCTAGCCTGAGCTCTACAGCAAGACTGGGTCACAAAAAAAAGAAAGCAAAAAACAATTTCCAAATGTAAATCTAGTGTTCTACACACCGTACATGGTGGGATGTTTAGCGGCGTCCCTTGACACTATTTATGGGATGCCAATAACATCTCTTTCCCAGTTTTGACAAGCTTAAAAGTTTTAAGAAAATGTCCATGTTGCCTGGAGTGGGAATTATTTCCAGTAAGTAATCACTTCCCAGTGGAACTTAAGCCAGTAGATTATACACAAAACAATCAAAAGGGATAACTTAATAGCTCAAATTCTGATGTAAAATCCCAATTTATATTCCTAAATTCCTTTCTCTGACTCTCACCAAAAACCATAAAGAAATCGAGAGGGAAAGAAAAGAAATCTGAGTGCGGTAGAGACTCAAGCACCCTGATGTCATTCAACACCTCAGTTCCACTGGTTATATTGTGCCAATAAAGGGGACATTCTGAGAAGAGCAAGGTGTTTGTTTTCTGCAGAGGCAAGGAATTCTGTCCTATAGATGAGAAGAAAGCATCAGCTAGACAGAACACATGTGAGGCAGAGAGACAAAAAATCATCCAGAGGAGCTGCTGGAGACAGCAGGAGAAGGTGAATAATGAAGAGACAGATAAGAGGGAGGAGATGACTTTTCTAGAAGAATAGAATGCTCTAGAATCAACTTCAAAAACTCCCTCCACTATCTGGAAGAGTAAAATGATCCAGGTTCAACTTCTAAAACTACTTATCCCTTGGCTTTGAGCAAAATTTTCTGAGATTTGTTTGTTCTAGCTCTAGGGGATGAACTGGCTTCTCTCTAATGTGTACCAAATTGATATAATGTATACCAAATTGATATAATGTATATGTTCTCTGTATGGATGTGGGACCAGGTGAGGCATGGGAAACAGCAGGAGTTCAGCAACAAACCCTGTACTCTCAGATAGCTCTATTAGAAACATAAAGCATTGTTACTCCTTCCCTTGCTGTTCCCTTGCTGGTTTTCCACTATCTCTTCCTGCCCCTACCTCCCTAACTCCTCCCCTTCTCACGTTCATTTCCAATATACTGTCTTATGTCAACCCAAATTTTAACCCATGTCATTTAAGAAAAACTCAATTTACATAGCTAAAAGGCAGACTTGATGATCACATAATCTTAAGTCACTTCTAAGCACCTGTGTATATGCACAGTATATTTTATCTTTTCTCACTTTTTCTAAGACCTTAGACTACTATATAAACAAGAGATAGCAATTTGTCCTTTTTTGATTTTTTTGCCTTTTTAACTATGTGTATTTTTAAATAAGCTCAGCCAATTATCTGTTTCTATTATACTTTTATAAAAATCTGGTTTTCTATTGCCAGAGGCATCCTGTGTCATGGAGAGATTCTATTTTATCTTACATACTTTTGAATCTCTCCTATCACCTTGTCAACATTTTCTAAATTTTAATACCTCATTTAGGCTTCTGCATGTAGAAAACACAAATAGTACAGAAATAATCTTATGCAGTTTATAGGCTTAGAAAAAAAATCATTTGTCACCATGGTAAACTCTACTGTCACAAACAAAAGTAACCAGATATTTGATTCCCATTTCCACACAGAGAAAACCCAGTACACACGTGCTCCCTCACCTCTAGCTATCTTTGCTCTCATGGGACTTGGTCAACTTTTCTAATCGCAAATGTTAGTAAAGTCTTCCCAAAGAAAATCCAGAGTTTATCATCACATCCTTTCAACAATGTACCAGGCAAATAAGTGAACATTTCAGCTATTTTTAAATCATTCCTGCAAATTGGTAGCCAATAAAGCTGGTCTAGGAGTCCATGAATTTTACAGAAAGAAGCCAGTCCATATCCCACAAGTGAAACACATATATCCTAGAAAAATTTCCCAAGGCCAAATGATAAGTAATTTTTGAAGCTAAATCTGAATCACCTTATTTTTTTCAGTGCCCTTCTCCTACCCTTATATTAATTGCTATGTTTTTTCTATATTAAGATCCATGTAGCCATCATATAATTAAAAAGCATAGGAAAAGTGATTTTATTTTGTAGTTTTAGATTAAGTTCACATTAAACTTACTATGCAAGTGATACATCAGGAGAAAAGAGAAACAGACATTAATTACTAACCCCATGCCAGGCCCTGAGCTATGCATCCTATGCATAGTGATTCCATTTAATTACCAACATGATTTCAGTCTATGAAGTAGTCATTAACTGGTCATGTTCAAGAATCACCTGAGTGGTCTTTTTAGCCAGGTGGGGAAGAAAAATCTTACAGTCCTAGAGAAATGCAGAAACAGATTGTAACCTTAGGGTCTGACCATGACACATCAGTAGGGGGATAGGTTCTAGATCTTTCTGAGAATGCCCAAAATCTGATATTCAAGTCCTTTACATAAAATGGTGTCGTGTTTACGTGAAACCTATAGATGTCCTCTTCTGTAGGTGTTACTGGTGTTTGTCAGAGGGTGATAATGTTACTAGTTAAACACTGCCATGTTCCATGGTGGCTGCATTTTCTTCTGTCTATGTTGGCCAAGATGTTGGCAAATGAAGCATGTGTGTCCTGAGATGAGCTTGGGAGCCACAGATGGCATTTAATGAAATCGACTAAGAATCTGTTTGTCTGGGGTGACTTTAAGTCAGTACAAATGATGCCTTTGTCCACAGCAATGGGGTGATTTTACCCTTAGTGACTCTGTACTTGGACGAGGTGATTAAACTCCTCTGGTCTGCTTCTCCCATTAAGAAAGAATATTTTCTCTTCCGTCCTTGCAACACAGCTCAGGTTTATGCTCCATTAGGGAGCTTGTGGCAGCTTCAAGATGTTTCATTTGTTGTTCTATGATCCATCACTGTGTGTGGACATTTGAGTTAAGACCTGAGCACAATTCCCTCTTTCAGGTGACTTCTATTTTACTACTGGTAGATTTGTTCTGCATTATACTCATTGGAGCTCATACTGTTGATGCCTCCAGACTTTTTAAAGAGATTCACCCTTGAATAGAGCTTGGAAAACTTCCATTCCCATCTCCTCCAATAAGCAGCTAGTCATGTTGGGTCTTGGGGTTCAGATTGTTAAACATTTAAATGCTCTGGCTTGTGTAGAGGTGTGTATCTCCATGTGAAAGAAGCAAAGGTACTTGTAACTCTCTGTGCGGAGTTTCATTGAGTATGCAAACATTCTTATCATTTAATGGAAGTATAGCCAAGTCTCAGTCTTGAAACTGATTGGGCTGGTGGGAAATGAAAACAGGCTTTAGGATATGTAGAGGTTTCCTATTATAGTTTGTTGTGGCCACAGCTGATAACCTCCAGCAGGTTATGAATGTGTGCCAAGATTGGAAGTCTTTATAAGTCTACCTGCAAACAGTTCCCTCTTTCCTTCAAAATTCTCTCACCTCCACATTGTGCACTTTGCAAAAGCCCGGTGTTCAATCTGGGTGACTATCATCATCATGTCGGACTATTCAGGCTTTAGAAAACAACTTATGTTAGCATGCAAGATATTTAAATTTCTTTTTCCTGGTAGCTATCCTTGTAAATTCAAAACAGATTGATCCAATCCATGGTGCAAATGTTCAAGTTTAATTCTACAAAGTTGTTCCAAAAGAAAAGTGTAAGTGATGTAACTAGCTCATGAGAGGTTAGACATTGCAGGTGAATTGGGCCCAGTCAATACTTAATGGTGGAAGCGCTGGATATCTGAAAGCCATAAACATCACAAGCAGGCCTCAGGAAGTGGGTCTGTGGCTCAAAGGGCTAGAGCACTAGCCTTGAGCCTTGAGCTGGTACCCGTCCCTGAGCTCAAGCCCCACAACCAACAACGATGACAACAGCAACAACTAAAGAGGCCTCAGTATACCTTGGAGGTCATCTTGTGGAACCAATATCCAAAGTGAATGGTGGAAAAGGAGACCACTAGTGACAGAGTCAAAGTGTAAGAGCCTTGAGCGTTCATTTTTGCCTGATTTGTTTATCTTTCCAAGACTTGCTGCAGATATCAGTTTGGGGTTGTACCAGTGATGTTCGGAAAAAAAGAGATTCATGTTTCTTATGAAAATTTCCCTTAAGAACCAAATTTTTAAATTTTCACATTTACTTCTAAGGGCTATTTAATGCCATTCAGAGTTTTTCTGAAAATGCATAGGTATCTATGTATCTATGCATTTATCTTTCAACCAAGTTGTCAGTCTAGAATTTTCCACTTTTCTATTTGACAAATCATGTTGGGCATCTTTCTTTGTTAAGCCAGGTAGATATGGCCTCATTTATTATATGCTGCTGCTGCTGTTGTTGATTATTTGTTTCGATGCCAATACTGGGGCTTGACCTCTGAGCCTCAAACTCTTGCTTAGTTAGCGTTTGTTTCCTACCACTTGAGCCATGCCTTTAATCCCGGCTCTTTTCTAGTTACTTGGAGATAAAAGGCTCTCAGATTTGTTTTCCCAGGCTGGCTTCAAACCTGGATCCTCAGATCTCAGCCTCTTGGCTAAGATTACAGGCATGAACCACCAATGCCTCCCCTGCTAGAAGGCTTTACTGATGCAGCATTTCACTTTTAACCAACCCCTTGTTGTTTGACATCTAGGCTCCCTGAATTTTGTGTATATGCCAACAAAGAACATGTTTTTTAAAAATAACTGATAAAATTCTTTTTGAACATATGCTGTCCTTGAAACATTCTCTAAAGGAACCAGGACTCATCAAAAATCTGACATACCTGGGGAACCAGGTATGTTGCTGTATTGGAAAGAAAGGCTGTGCTTCAAGCCACTTGCTTTGTATCTACCAGAAGTATAAAAAAGCAATAAAATATTCTTTTCAGGGTGGTTTGAACCACTAGGTTTCAGAGAGGTCGGACCATGGAGCCCCTCCCATAAAACTGGCATTCTTTGAGAAAAAAATGAAAAGGGGGAATGGCTGAGAGGAGACCATTTCATCGATCTAAGGGTCATCAATAATTCACAGGCCCTCACCAAAAACTGGCCCCCTCCATGATGTGCAAATCAAAGCTGTAAGCCCAACTCTCCCTTGTCTTCCTCAGCATTTTTCTATATTACAATGCAACTTTTATCCCGAGCTTCAAATAATCAAATCTACCAACGCAGGGATTCAATGGCAGGTTTTAAGAACAGAAAGGCGCTTGTGTGTGCTTCTAAATTATTAAATGCAATTTAAAACCACAAAAAGCTCCTTTTTCACTCCCTCCCTCAAAACACTTTGTATGCCAAGCACTCAAGCAGGAATATTAGGATGGTGGGCAAGTAAGTTAGTAAAAAGGAACTCGATGCTGTTACTTCTGAGAGAGAACGGTGAGAAGAGAATGGAATGACTGCTGGAACAATGGACATCCACCAGCATTTTTGTTAGACACAATCAATAGATTAGATGCCTTCCACCAAAATGGTGGAGCTTCAGAGCTCCTATATAGGTCCCAGCACTGTGTCTGTCTCTGGAATCCATTTTCCTCTTTCAGATTCTACCTGGTAATACCTGTGACCACAAACATGACCACTGCCTCCCGGATGCAAGTGACCTTTACTGCTCCTATCTCAACAAAGAGTTCCATCATGTTCATTAAGAATTCCAGCCACACATGAATAACCATCCCCTAGCTTCTAAGTAGTTTTGCTTTAATTAACCCTGCGTGATCTCCGCAGGTTCTGTTTGACCAGGCTTGATCACACGACAAACCAGGAAGGAAGGAGTCCAAGGTGAGATGTGGTGCTCAGCGCCAATCACACACAATCCACATGACTCAGGGTTGAAATCATAGTTTCCAGAGTAAAGAAGCTTTGCTAGGATGTCAGGGACACAAACAAGAAGAAAAGTCTACAACGACAACCAAAAAACCTACCAGAACGCCTTCCAGCGAACTTTACTACTCTCCTGAGTTTGTTGGGGTTCTTGGAGCTCCTCCATTTCTTAACACATTTCCTCTGAGCAGTGTCTTTGGTGGAGCCCCAGGAAGAGCTTTTGTATTACAAGGCCACCCACAGCCAGAGCTTCAGGTGTATTTAAGGTTCCATAAAGACCCACAATGGGGACACAGCGGCCTGTGTTAGGGCTGGGCACTGTGGGAAGGGGAGAGCAGGGCGCCCATTACCTCTACAGGCACAGGTACGTGAACAGGTCTTCCTGGAATCCACAAGCAGGCTGAGATTCCCACCCCCCCCCTTAAATTTTCGATCTATAAAAACCAAAGCCTCTGGACAAGAACTGCAGGAAGCTTATTTCAATTGAAAGTTGTATTGATTTTAATATGTACCTGCATGATATTTATCGCAGGAGGAACACATGGTATAGGAATACTTAATGAGCATTCGGAATACATTGAAACGATTGTATATCCATGAGTAAATATGAATAGACTGCTAGGAAAAAAATTAAAATACTTGCTGGGGGAGGTGACAATATTTTTGAAGGGACTGTGATATAATTGTCTTACTCTCCTTTAATCTTGATACGACAAGGTTTTAAGTTGAAATGTGTTTTTTTTCTGAGCTTTACATGACACTATTGTTAGAGAAGACTGATACAAAAATATCTTCTGCAAAGAGGGCCTTGTTTGCTAACTGATGAATGAGTAAAGAAAATGTGATATATATACACACAACCGAATATTATTCAGCCATGAAGAAGAATGGAATTATGGCCTTTTCAGGTAATTGGTTGCAAGTAATGTTATACAAAATAAGTCAGGTTCAGAAGGACAAAGTTTTCTCTCAAATGTGGAATGTAGCCCTAAAAATTCTATAGGACATGTACATATTTTGGAAAACATTAAAGGAAGGAAGACGGGAAAAATCAGAGCAGTAGAGGAGGGTATGAAATATCATAGTGAAACCCCTTGGCACAATTAATACACACTGACACTTTTAAAAAGGTAAACTCCATCAACTCTAAGTGGTAATGCAATTGTTTTTGTCTTTCTACCAAACAGTACTTAAAATAAGACTGCATTCGAAGGTTAAGACTATGTGGCAATAAGAGAATAGTGTTATAGACACAACTATCCACATGTCAATTACTACATTTAGATCATTATGTACCCAAAATGAAGAGACAAAAGCATTCCCATTCTTGAAATTCTGGTTTTATTTTCATAATTTCATATGAAACAAAACAGGGGGGAAGGAAGGAAGGAACGAACGAAGGAACGAAGGAACGAAGGAACGAAGGAACGAAGGAAGGGAGGGAGGAAGGAAGGGAGGGAGGAACGAAGGAAGGAATGAAGGAAGGAAGGAAGGAAAAGGAGGAAGGGAGGGAGGGAGGGAGGAAGGAAGGAAAGAAGGAAGGAAGGAAGGAAGGAAGAAGGCAGGGAGGGAGTGAGGGAGGGAGGAAGCGAGGGAGGGAGGGAGTGAAGGAAGAAGGGAGGGGGAAGGAATGGAGAGAAAGAAATAAAAGACATTAAAATAAAGAAATTAAAACTTGGCTGCTAAAAATCTAGTAAAGGCAAATTGTCCATTTCACAAATGAGACTATATTTGCATTTTCTGATTGTTAGAGTAAAAAAATAAAGTATCCATTTCTTCTTCATTTCCCCATTTTAACCAAGCTTGGGACCATAGTGAAGAGGAGAGGATTATGTGTGGAATGAAGTAGTTTCACAAAAAATGGCAAAGCTGCTTTTTAAAAAAAAATATATCTAACAGCTCTCTGCATCTTATATACTGACACAGATTTCACCTGCAACCTTCGTCCTGTCTTCTGGGAGATTGTTTCTAATCACATTTCAGAATAGTGATAAAGGCAAGAAGAGAAAAATCAAAGCATTCCCATTTTCCATTGGACTTCCCCAGGGGATCGCACATAGAACACAGGGGGCCTAGTCAGAATCCTGCCCTATGGATTGCAAGCAATAACTTACTGTTGTTTTAATAAATAAATTGGTTGTTTCAATGAAGGTAGTCTATTGCTATCCTTTTTTTTTCTTTTTTTCTTTTTTTGTCTTTGAGTTTTTGGAGTCCTTTATATATCCTGGCCCTCAACTCCATGTCTTTTGTAGAGCTTGCAAATATTTTCTCTCATTCTGTAGGTTATCGCTATATCTTGTCAAGTTTTTCTTCTGCTATGCAGAAACTTTCTAGCTGGAAAGAATCCCATTTATTTATTTGCTTTCATTTCTGTGCTCTCAGGGTCTAAAAAAAAAACATAAGCTTTTGCCCATTTCAATACTCTGTTTTTCCTTTATATTCCTTTCTAGCAATCTCATAGCTTAAGGTCAAAGAAATACAAATGGCCAACAAGTATATGAGGAGATATTCAACACCACTCAGCAGGGAAATGTGCTATGAGGTGACACTTCAACCTCGTAGGAATGGCTACTACCCAAAAGGTTAGAACCATCCAGGGCTAGAAAGGGTAAGTGAAAAGGGAAAAAACTGTTCACTGTTGGTGAGAATGTACATTAGGATGGCCATTATGGAAACACTGTGGAAATTCCTTGAAAAATTAAAAATAGAAGGAGGTTTAGCAATCCCACCCTTGGGTGTATGTGTGTATAGTTCATAATTACATAATTTATTATAGATATAATTTATCTCTCTCCAGGCTCATGGTTATTACCTTCTACTACTTGCTATTTCAACTTCAGATATCAATTCTTTACTGTCTCTCTTGGTATGGCATCTGCCATATACCTTTGGCATGAGCATAGTTTTTGTGTACTTTTGTGTGAGTAGCTAACACGGCATTTAGGAGCACAGATCCTGGGTCTAGACTACTTAAAACTTCACCCTTAGGTACATATAGAACCTCATGCATCATGCTAAATCTCCTTGTGAGTCAAGTTATCTCCTCTGTAAAATGGGCCTTAGAGCTTACAGGCCAGTTGTAAAGCTAAAGTCAGATGATATATCTACACTGCTTAAAAGAATAGTTACTGTGTTCGCTATTATTATGTCATCTCCTCTAGGAATACTCTATACCATATTGAAACCCTTGGGGTGGGGGGTGCGAGGGGGAGGAGGGGGATATTAAGTTGTACCTTCTTCTGTGCTGAAATTTCAGGGATTTTTTTTTTCATTTTTGTTCTGTTCTCATTCCCAACTCTCTCTCCATGTCAGGCTGGCTGTTTGTGATGTTAAGTTTCATTCCTCCTTACATGAGTGGCTTGGTTCAGATTTTTTACCTACCTCTTCTGATCGATTTGACATTAATGTTGCTAACTACATGCATAATTTAGCTGGTATTCATCTTTGCTGAGTTATGATTCGATGAATCAATGCTAATCTTTTCTGTGTGGGATAGACCAAGCATAGAATAGAACTCAGAACTCACCTGGAACCTTCAGGTAGATCAGATCGATCTCTCTTCACTTTTCTGCTGCTCTACAGAATCTCTGAAAACACACTTTTTAACCGACTATAGCTCTGTCCTAGCAAACTCTGTTCCCACCCCTGGTCCTACCTTCCAGCATCAATACTAAGCCTGTGACTTATCTCAATGATACCCAGACCTTCCTTTTTACTCCTATGTTTAGATTTCTCTTGCCGTTACTGATTCAAGGTCAGCCCTGAAAATCTACACAATGAAAAGTAGGAAAACAATGCTTTCCTAGCTCGAGATTTAAAGCTGTTCGAGTTCTCACCATTTTGTCAGCTCATCAATTCAGAGGTACAATATAATGTCTTGGCTACATACAACACATTGTTACTCTACAATTTCCTTGTTAACTTTATTGAAATTCAGGATAAAGGGCACATCCAATTTTTTTCTGGGTTTCTGTATGTATTTGTTTATTCGTGTACAGTTTTGCTTGTAATGGTGGGAGAAAGGTAACTTTTTCTCTCTCCTCTTTCATTACATGTTTTTATGGAGGGAATTCTGTTCACTATTTGCTCTTAGAAATTTGGACTCATTCAAAAACCTAGAAAGTGTTGGAACAAAGTTAAATGTTAAGTCAATCACTGGTGGTTCATGCTTATAATCCTAGCCACTTAGGAAGCTGAGATTAGAATATCCTAGTTCAAAGCTAGTCTAGAAAGACAAATCCATTATACAGTGATATCCTGTTACTCAGCAAAAAGCTGGAAGTGGAGGTATGGTTCAAGTGGAAGAGCTTCAGCCTGAGTATAGAAAAGCAAGGTGTATGAGGATATGAGTTCAAGCCCCAGAACTAGTCCATTTAGGTAAATAAACAAATAAGTAGTCACAGCTCCTAATAAAATGCCTACTTTTCATAGACAAGTTTCCATTTGTGTGATTCATTTAACATAATTGGATAATAAATTGTACAAAAATCAATGAGCCTTGCCTGAATAAATAAATCGCATCCATCACAAATAATTTCTTATGGATTTAACCTGAACCCTATCAATCGCTCACCATGACAGACTCCTCCCTGAACCCTGAAAGAACCAATATGGTATAAATATTTACCTAACCTCCATACCAGGCCTGACATTGGCACATTCATTTCTCTTGGCATTGGGAGTGAAATATTTATCATCCATCCATCTTTAATCAGTTCTGAATCTGACATTTATATCTCAGGGGATCCATGGAGGGCAGGATTCTAGTGTTCTTGAAATCCTTTCCTCATGATGGTTAAAAACCATAAACATCATTAGCTAAAAAGAGACGGATATGGGATAATTGCTATACTTAATACATGTGTACTGATTTATTATTATATTTGTTTGTAATGTAACTCCTTTTAGAGTCTAATGAATCCTACTTAGTGTTTAAGGATCCCATATATCTGCCAACAGGAGTTCAATTTCTAGTTGCTGTTTATTAGCAAGATAATTGGGCTTATTACTTAGGCATGGTGCCTCTCTGGCAGTCTGCCCAGATGAGGTATTTTATATGTATTATATCTGGAGAAGGAGAGGGGAACACTTCCACAGCAGCAGATGGTTTAAACAACATTAAACAAAAACTTTAAACTTTCCAAACCACCACAGTGCACCAAAATGAAGTTAAGACAACACAGCCAAATCAAACACATTATGGCCATAAACTTTCTCTTAAGTTTATCTTTGTTCCTCACTGTTTATATTTGTTCCTCACCATTATGAATCTAGTTCTGAATTAAACATCAAGACCTTGGCTGAGGTTTACCAAGGAGGTATTGCTGAATGGAGAGAGGATTTAAAGAAGCTGAGTAAGCAGAGATGTATTACATTAAGTGGCCATGACTTACAATGCCTTCTGACTTGCGTAGAACCCTGAGCACCAAAACGAATACCATCTTCCCATATGAAATGCAATCCTTTTAATAATATTATTTTAATAAAAATAATCCTTTTATGTAATACCATATTGGTTTGAAAGCATAAAAAATCCCAAGTACGCATTCTTAAAAACATCCATGCAGTATTTGAATAATTCCCCATTTTTTTTAAACTGTACCTCTTAGAAGCTTACTTTACCATTGATGGGATAAAAATACATCTTGGGAAAGTAGCTTTGTCTTTTCCTCTAAAATTCGCTTTCCAAAAACAACAACCAAAAAAAAAATCTATGATCATTGCTTTGGCCACTGTGCTGTATTTCTATGTATTAAGTAATGGACTTCAGGAGAAAAGAATATATATCTCTATGTTCTATCCTCTGATTTCCTTTATCTCTATGGTTACCTCAAAGGCATAAGAGATAAATATAACATAGCAGGCTGGAAGAAAGAAAAGGCTGCCATGGACTTTGAAAACACTTCATCAAAATGAAGTGGGATTTCTCTTATCTGGTATGCATTTCTTCTCTTCTTTGGATTCAGTTTTATTTCTGTATGTCCTCAATTCTGTATGCTTTTTTTCCAACCCACCCACAATATCAGTAAGAGTCTACATGACACCTATGGTTTAAAAATACAAATGGTACATTTTTCTCAAAGCACTTCTTATGGGCTTTTTCAAGATTTCTGTCACATGTACACAGAACACTCTCAGTGATGTTTAACATCATCAGAGATCTTTGATGATATGTAACAATATTTTTTATGCAACTGGCACAGACTATGGCAGAAAACAGGAAGCAGGGAAAGAAGATGAGATGGGGAAGTTCAGTCCAGATTGGGAAGTGTTGATAGTCATCTAGATTAAATTTGCCTACACAGATGAGAGAGTGGAGCATCAACAGTAAGTCTAAAATTGCCCTATCTAGCTGGCATTAAATATCTACAAATACCCCCTTTTAGCATTTGGCAACACTTCAGTTTGGCTGGTTTCTTAATGACCTCCATAACCTGGTTCACTTATGGTACATTCCTACGAAATGCAGTTCCTCAGACAAGTGCTAATGACATTGTTGCTCACTGTAAGTAGCTAGGTATACCGCTGGGAATTTGTATTTGATGATCAACTCTTTTCCCCATCACCTGCAAGCAATCTAACTTGCAAGTTCTTTGTCTCTGTCTCTGTCTCAGTCTGTGTCTCTCTGTCTCTGTCTCTGTCCCTCTCTGTCTCTGTCTCTCTGTCTCTCTGTCTCTCTGTCTCTCTCTCTCTCTCTTTCTCTCAGCATAGGCTGTAGTAATGAAATGTCAAGCTTAGCCACTTCCAAGAATCTTAAGAAGAGCACCAACAAGAATTTGAATTCACTGCTAAGGAGTGAAGTAGCCCCATGAAAGATCTTTGATTTAGATAGATCAGCATCTGATACTACTCATTAGGATTGTGAATAGATCTTTGGTTGTTAGGAAAATTAATTAAAATACACAGCATGCGGTAGAAGCAAAAACTCTCAAATTTAGCATTGTTCTTCAGCAGCATCTAGAAGTAGTATTTCTAAGTTTGCCTTATGAAGTGTATGTCACTACTTCTACAGTTTCCAGTAAGATTGGAAACAAGGTAATAACTGAAGGCCAGAAGGATTGTGTTGGATGGGAAAATTCAACATGTGACATAAAGAGAATGGATCTGATGCTCCAGCATTTAAATGTAGTCATCTGTCATCAGATTTCATTTCTTCAGATTACAGTTCTTAAATGCCTCTCCACTACAGAATAATTTCCCCAGGAACCTACTAATGAGAAGTAATGGTCAAGATGAGCCTGGACATCTGGTCTACTAGAAGAATACATGTCTTCCAGTTGTGTTAAGCCATTTCAATAAAGAATCTACAAAATTACTGTGATTTTTTTATAACAATATATGGTCACATAATCCACCAGTGGTATCCTGTCACAGAAAAACTTATGTGCCCCATAATGCCAGTTTGTAGCAGAAATAAAGTTGTCGGATGGTATATGGAGAGAATTCTTTACATTATACAGAAACTGTCTAACTTGCATTATAACTGTTATTTTCATAAATGTGATCCACTGCAGTAATAAACTTGGGAGACAACTGCAGTGTCTTTTGAAAAACAATTCTTTTTTTTTCTTTTGACTGCTATAGCATATTCTAATTTCTGCATTGATCGTGCGCTTCTCTTGTTGACATTCCATGCTATATTCGGTAACAGCTGAGGCATTTAACTTTCAGAATGCTAGAAAATGAGGCTGTCAGATTGCTTGGTTTCTAAACAGCTAGTTTTCATATAGGTAGGGAGTTCCAGGCTCTTGTGAATATTTGAGGGCCAGGCACTAGGACTATCCTTGAATTTGCCTTTCTTCTTCTAGCAGCAAAGGCCCAAGAGATTGCCTCTTGGCTTTTTCTCCTGGTTGCCATAAAAGAGTTTTTACTGAGGCTTATACAAACTGGGTAGAGACAAATGGAGGTTCTCACTCTAAAATTCCAGTTTCACAGTAACCAGAAGAGATGCTAAAGACCATAAATATTAAGACCTCAGGAAGAGAAGTGCATAGTCTATTACAATGGGAAGCTAGCTCCATTGACCAATGGGGGGTGGATCAAATTTAAAATATTATTCAGAAGTGATAATAAGGTGATTACAAATTCTCCAATAGATTCACTTTTGACAAAATTACTATCTTCACACCATGTGACTTAATTCAAACATCAGTAAAAAAAAATCATTTAAGAATTGTGTTAGCTAAAGAAACAGAGGCAAAAAGATGGACACTCATGTATTTTCATATTGAATTATGTTCTAATACTTTAATGTGGTAGGAATTAGTAGGCATCACTAACTTGTGCAGCATAAGTAATCTTTGTATCCTTCATTATAGGGATGAGGTAATCTTTTATTTATATGTCTTTCTTCACTAAGGCTCTGGGATGCATGCTAAGAGTTTTAAGGTAATATAGTTCAGAACACACCACTAAGTTAAATTTGTTCCAATTGTGCTCACTATTGGCAGATTTTTTCCCCTTAAACTTGTTGCCTCTTTCCTCAGCTTGCTTATTCATAGCTGACACTCAGCTCTTTGATCCATGCCTGCAGCCAGCTTTCTGCTGGCTACTTGGAGACAGAATCTCAAAGACTTTCCTACCCTGGCTGGTTGTGAACCACAATCCTGTTTCTCAGCCTCTCAAGTGACTGGAATTATAATAGGTCTGAAACACTCATACTCCAGAACAGTAGATTTTTTTAAATGAAATTCTTCCTATTTCATATTGCAGCATTGGTTGTTAAGTTAAAAACTACTTTGTAGAGAAGTGTGACGTGTGTGTGTGTGTGTGTGTGTGTGTGTGTGTGTGTTTGTGTGTGTGTGTGTGTGTGTGTTTGCCAGTCATGATACTTGACTTCAGGAACTGGGTGCTGTCCGTAAGCTATTTTGCTCAAGGTTAGTGCCACAGCCCTACTTCTGTTTTTTGTTTGTGTTTTTTTGTTTTTTGTGGGTTTTTTGTGGTAGTTGATTGGGACAAGAGTCTCAGAGACTTTCCTGCCATGGCTAGCTTTGAACCATGATTTTCAGATCTCAGTCTCCTCAGTAGCTAGAATTACAGACATCAACCAGCAGAACTTGGCAGAAGTGGAATATTTTACTAGTTATAAAGATGTCCATACAACCAAGAGGTAGAGTTAAAAAGAAATTGGAAAGGTTAAAGGGAGAAAGACCTTAGAAAGACCTCATCTGGAAACTCAGGGCACAAATCAGAACCAATGTGGAAATATGATCAAAGAGAGGAAAATGAGTGAGACATTGAAATATGGATGGATATAAACTGAAGGGAATAAGATGTTTCTGACTTTCCATTAGTGACAGAATAACAACCGATTTGTTGGAGAAAAGGGATACAAGAGAGAAATACATTTTTTTCAAGGTTTTTTTATCCTATTCTTTTAAACATTAGGGTTTAGGACATAAACATTTTGAAATACTCCTCAAGAATATAGGGCTGGGAAGATGGCTCAGTGGTAGAGTGCTTGCCTTGCATGCATAAGGCCCTAGGTTTGATTCCTCAGCACCACATAAGCAGAAAAAGTCAGAAGTGGTGCTGTGGCTCAAGTGGAGCGTTATCCTTGAGCTGAAGGGCTGAGGGACAGTGCCCAGGCCGAGTTCAAGCCCCATAAGCGACATAAAAAAAGAATATAAATATAACGATTTACATATGGAAATGTAAGTCAAGAAAGGTGAATACAAAGGAGTCACTCAATTGGGCCTGAGGAAATCACTGGTCATATTAAAGCAGCTGGACTAAACACCCAAATAATTGGGAAAGTTGACAAAGAAAAGAAACGTGAGGCAGAAGAAAGAACAAGACTGGCAGTTTAGAGAAAAGTGAGTAGGTACACACATCCACCTGCACTTAGTTTATTTTAGCGTAAGGCTTGTTTTCAAAAAAGAAAAAGTTTGTACGTGTAATCCTAACTACTCAGGAGGCTGAGACAAATACACCAGTAATAATATTATTTCAGAATGAACTTTATAATAAGCTATGGTTTTCACAGCATATGCTGTTACATATATTTGTAATAACATGGGATAAAAGTTGGCGCTCCAGCCAATGTTTTCAAAATCCATTTTGAGTTCAACGAAGCCTAGCCTGCACTATTTTAGGTTTTCCAAAAGCCATTTATTTTAAAAATCTATATCCAGTAGCAGTTTAAATTTTAGTGACATCTAAAAACTGGCTTAGAGAATGTAAAAAAAAGAAAAAGCTTCAATTGACAAATTTAAAAGGAAGCCACAGTATTTTATCCTTGCCTTCACACCTATTTCCTGTTGGCCGCTGCCCCTCAGTTTTCTACCAAGTCTACATTAGCACAAAAGGTGCCATCTTTAGCTTCCTGAAAACTGCTAAATTCACAACAAATGTGAATGGCTACATTATTTTTACAAAGAAGAAAAGTAAGACCATCATTTTTTTCCTTTGCAATAAGTGTACTGTAAACTGTAAAACATTATGTTGTTTCCCCAGAAATCAAGTGTGGCTCCTTCTCTGTTATCAGTTACATCTTGGCCTGATTCCATATTAGCTAATCTTGTAGAGATGAGGAAGAGAAGCATACATCGTTGTTCAAGGCTTGAACAATGCTGTGAAAGTGAAGAAAGCAAATCTTTCTGGGATGATAAAATAGTTCATGACTGGAAAAAAAAATGCTGTTAAAATAGCTGTCAATATATTTTCCTCCTTCAGGAGTGTGATTCTATTCCTCCATGTTCCAATACCATATTTATCCCATGGATGGGCAGGATAATATCACCGAGGAAGAAGTAGGAGGAGTCCTCATCCACTAGAAAAATAATAGGTCATTTGCAGAGAAATGAATGTAGGTAAAAAATGTTAAGTGAAGTAAGTCAAGCTCAAAGAGAGAAAAAGGCACATGGTTCCTAGCATATGGAGATGAAGATAAGTCTAAATTATAAACAGATATGAAAACATACAAACAGTCAAATATACACACAAATAAATTGAATAAACTATGGTAGACATAGGGGAGAATTCCAATAGTGTAAATCCCTAGAACAACGAACTTACTATTAACAAATTGAATATCAGGAAGCTGAATCCCATTATTAGGAGAGGAAAGGAAGTAAAGAGAAGAGGAGAGGTGGAAGGATAGAGAAACAAGGGGCAAATACCGTCACAATATGTGATATGGATATGTGAACATAACCAGTTAACCTGAGGGGATGGGTAGGGTTGGGAAGGATCAGGGAAAGTGATATAAGGGTGACCTTGTTTGAGATGCACTGTACTTATCAACTGTTCAATTGAAAACCTTTTGTGCGACTACATACAGATAGTAAAATTTTTTAAAAAAGGAAAAAGGTACCTCCCTACATACAAGAATAGGAGATAGCCAACTAAGGAAATAAAAGCATGGGCTATAAAGTCTTGTCTTAGAAGTTTAAAATCCAATGGGAAGAGATAAGACAGTGTCAAGGAAGAGAGGAGGGTTGAAAAGAGCAACAGATAAAATAGCGAAACCATTACCAAAGAAAGGAACCACCATTCAAATCCTGAAAGCTCAAAACTTTAAGTTGAACTGTCAGGGTCAGGAATTGTCTCCATGGGCAGACAGGAGAAGTTAAGATGGAGAGACAGAATGTATTGACATAGACGTACATTTTGACTTTGATTGAACAAGTTTTACTTCTTTTCTTGGAAGTTTGTCACCAAAGCTATAAAAAGAAAAAAAAATCATTCTAGCCAGTCTATAATCCTAGCTACTCACGGAATTGAGGGTTTTTGGTTTTGTTTTATTTTTTTAAATCACACTTTGAAGCCATCCCAGGCAGGAAGTCTATGAGACTCTTGTCTCCAATGAACCACCAAAAATCCAGAAGTAGAAGAGTGGCTCAAGTGGTAGAGCGCCAGCCTTGAGTGAAAGCAAAGGGACAGTGAGCAGGCTCTGAGTTCAAGCCTTAGGTCTAGCACACATGAAACAACAACAACAACAGGAGGCGGAGGAAGAGGAAGAAAACAATATTGCCTTAACAGTTTGCAAACTTCTTTATTCTCATCTTTCATTAGCCAAGACTGCTAACATTGTTCAGCTTGGTGATCTCTGCAGTACTTCTGATGGATCACTGAGAGATTACCTGCTGCTACCCTTGTCCCTAAGACCTTCCTACCATGTGGTCCCCTGGGCAGTTCTCAGATTAGTCATGCCCAATGAAAGGTTCTACCACTGTCCTTTAATAATTATTAGTGGTAAAATTGGGAGAGAGTGAGGGAAGGGGTAACATTATCCCCCCCAAAATAATGGACTCATTACCTGACTTATGTAACTGTAACCCCTCTGTATATCACCTTTAAAATAACAATTAATTTTTTATAAAAATTATTAGTGGTGTCTCAACCATCTTTAATAATTAAAGCTCCCTACAAACTAGATTTCTTCATCCTTATATTGGTATGTCTCATGATGTCATCCACTCTGGAGCAGCCAGAGTTAAATGTCTCTGCTGCTCACCTCCCTTACTAAACTATCAGGTCATTCTTTTAAAATCACTATGCTTTGAAATTACACATTTTAATTCTAACTCTTGATCTTGTTTTACCATTCCCTAAAATAAGACACGACATCCATTTTAGAGATATAAGAATAAAAGACAAAGAATAGCACATGAACTTACGGTGGTAAATACATGCACCTGTGTGTTCAGACCTGCTCGTAAAGTTTACTTTCAAATACAAGGATGAGTGAGTTGTCAGTTACCAGAAGCCTATTCACTCACTGGGGGCTTGAATTATTCAGAAAATTGTGTCCAATTACTGCCCTGTTTTCTCCTGAGATACTGAATGGAAGTCACAAAAAACAAAGAAGGCCTCTGAAGGAAGACTTCTGTAAAGCTTCTATCATTTTAGAATAACTCAAAAAAGGATACCTCTATCTTCACTCTCTTCCCCAAACAGGAAAGAAAGTGCAGAAGACAGAAATGGGTCACATCATCTCAATCGATTAATATAAAAATAGACTGTTCCGGGTCTCCTCTCCCTTGTTTTTTTTTTGATCATGATTTGTTAAAATGCAACACGAAACATGTTTCTCATTTTTCTGGCTATTAATAAAAAGAGTGAGCATGGTATAAAATGAAATTGAACTTATTTGTATTGAGCTTCATTTAATGAGGCTGACCTTTTATGTGTCTTTAGCTGTGTTCTCAGTCCTCAACAGACAAATACCAGATTTATTCTGAGGAAATATCCTAATCATGTTTCATCACATTAATATCAAATCTCAAGCAGATAACTGATCAGCAGTGTCATCATCATAGAGGTTTTATATCCTCCAAGTTACAGGCATTACATCTTAGTTGAATTTAATTTTAAAAAACATAAAGATCAACAATAGGTACTTATATAAAGTAAGTTGAATGACAAGGGCTTATTCCGGCTAAATTATGAGATGCTTATAGGATGTAAGACATATCAATCATATAAATGGCAGAGGAGAACTATTGAAAATTCCTTTTATCATCTAATATCCTTCCCAGTGCATCCCCATATCAAAACATTGTCATGACAGCATATTGCATTAGCCATGGTAAAAATAATAATAATAATAAAATATTTTTGAATGACTTCACTTTTTCAGTAAGAAATAGTTACTGAAAAATAAGTAATGGAATTAGCTTGGAAGGTGTAAGATTATTAAGGTGATAAATTCACTTAAAAGTTCATAGTATAGGCGCTGGTGGCTCACGCCTTTAATCCTAGCTACTCAGGAGGCTGAGATCTGAGGATCACAGTTCAAAGCCAGCCTAGGCAGAAAAGTCCATGAGCCTCTTATCTCCAATAAACCACTCAGAACACTGGAAGTGGCACTGTGGCTCAAGTGGTAGAGAGATAGCCTTGAGCTGATGAGCTGAGGGACAGTGCCCAGACCCGGAGTTCAAGCCCCATGACCAACCAAAAAAAAAAAAAAAAAAAAAAAAAAGATCCAAAAACCAAATAAGCCAATTTGACCAAGCCAAAGTCTTGTGAAATAGAAATTAACTGATAAACAATTGAAATCGGGTCCTATGGATACAAATTGAGGACCCAGTAGACCACTTTCTAGAATTGACTCTGTCTCATATGAACATAAAACAAAATCAAAGTTCTCAGAAAAGGGGACTCCCATGATACACATTATATCAGTCATTGAGGGACATCTGGCTAGGTCAACACTCAACATTTAAAATGCTCTTCAAGTATAGTAAGAAATTAGAAAATTCTCGCAAGAACATTCAGCTACATTTAGAGAATGCTAGCTAGTAAGTCCTATGCCATATTCCTTATTTTCTGATCTTACTGGCATTTAAAAGAAAATGGAAGCAGGTACTACTAGCTCACACCTGAAATCTTAGCTACTCAGAAGGTTGATTTCTGAGAACCACGGTTTGAAGCCAGCCCAGGCAGGAAAGTCCATGAGACTCTTATCTCCAATAAACTACCAAAAAGCCAGAAGTGAAGCTGTGGCTCAAGTAGTAAAGCACTGATCTTGAACAAAAATGCTCAGGGACAGTATTCATTCCCTGAGTTCAAGCTCTAGGATCAGAGCGCGTGCGCGCGCGCGCGCGCGCGCGCGCGCGCGCACACACACACACACACACACACACACACACACACAAACACACACACACACACACACACACACACATATGAATTTGGGAAGCAACAACAAAACAACAATTGAAATCTTGCCATTTCCTACACGAAGTAACCATATCTTTTGAGCATCTGTCTGATTGCTAATAGCAAATAGGTCTGCAAGATAATCAATGAGGTGCTTTGCTAACCTGGAGCTAAAACGAGTCTAAACAAGCAAATGAATTAACAATACTACAGCCAAACAAACTGCCCCTCTTCCCAATGAATTGTATCCCCAGAGACGGTGGGAATCCCAAGATCGTGGAAATTAATCAGCTAATCAAATGCATGATTGTTAGATGAAGAGATAGGATCATGCATTTGGGGGAGTGACCTGTCAAGAAACCCTTCCAGAGAAGAGGAGAAATTAAAAATAAGACACAAATAGCCAAGCAGAGATTTGAGAAATTGCCATGTGCATAAAACATCATGTTACTGGCTCCGGAGATGGGAGGGGTCAAGGGCACCAACACCATTATCTTCATGTGACTAACAGGGGTCAGCCTGGACTTTCTGGTTTACACTAAATCAAGCCCTCCAATTTGTTTAGATAAATAAAGTTATATTGCAGCATAGTCACACTCTTTTATTTATACATTTCTGGTGGTTAATTCACTCACTGGCACAGTAGAGTAGGTATGAGAGACTGGACAGACCACGAAAACGAAACTATTACCATCTTGCTACCTCTGAATCCTTGCTAGAAGGTTCTTGGTCAGGTATGTAAAACATTATAGTTTCAAAAAAAATAACTGCCAAATTTCACAGAACTTTGGCTACTTTAGAGGAAATACCTTTAAGGAATCTGTAATTAAATTGAAGAATTCCTTCCTAGAGTATTACAATTATTTCAAGAAGACTTTCTTCAAATAAAATCAGAAGCCTATTCTCCAAATGTAAGTTGGATTGCAATTGTACTGTCCTGTAGAAAGGAGGGGAAAGGAACGAGTTCTCTCAGCCTGAATAGTGAAACCATCCTACAAGACAAAATACTTCAGGAAACTCAGCCCAAATTGGAAGATTCAGAAATTGCTCTATCTTACTACAGCAGCCATCGCTACTTATCTTACCTCCAAGTCTTTTCTTTTAGTAAACTGAATTATACAGAAAAGTTTATAAAATGATTACCACCTAATATGGGACAAATTCAACATTTAGCATTTTGCCACATTTACTTCAGCTAGATAATCTAGCATAACTATTCACATTTAGAAAACATTGTAGTCAGGCTGGGAAGGTGGCTCAGTGGTAGAGCGCTTGCCTTGCATGCATGAGGCCTTGGGTTCGATTCCTCAGCACCACACAAGCAAAAAGAAAAAAAAGCTGGAAGTTGTGCTGTGGCTCAAGTGGTAGAGCGCTAGCCTTGAGCTGAAGAGCTGAGGGACAGCGCCCAGGCCCAGAGTTCAGGCCCATGACCCGACTCCTCTCCCCCCCCCCAAAAAAAGAAAACATCATGGTCAAATCTTAAAGAAAGGTGTTCTAAAAGTAATATTCTCTTGCTAGGTGTCAGTGCCTGCAATCCTCATTACTCAGAAGCCTGAGATCTGAATTATCACAGTTCAAAGCCAGCCCAGGCAGAAAAGTCACTGAGAGTCCATCTCCAAAATCACCAGCAAACAGCTGGGCTTCCATCATTGCTGGTAGAGTGCCACCCAAGCAACTTAAACAAACTTGAGGCCCTGACTCAAATAGGAAAACATAGCAAACTCAAGATCTTGATTTCAAACCCTGGAACCACACACACACATACATGCAAACCACACGCACACAGACAAAGTCAAATAACACATGCTAGCATTGTTCTATTCTAGCTGATCATCCTTGCCATGCAAAAGCAGGCAACCTGACTTCATGGCCTCCTGATACAAGGAATGTAGAACTGTAAACCACTCTTGCCAAACATGTTTTGCTTGAATCTATTCAAACCTCTCCTTGCAAGCAATTGTCCCAAGTAGAGACTGGCCAATATAATCTCAGAGAAGCCACTTCATAAAACAATGGTTTGTAGGTTGTAGATATCATTGGAGACAATGATTCATCATTGTGGTCATAGGGAGACGGTGCTCTTCAGGGGCCGCCTGGGGATGAACTAAAATGCCAGGTAAAGGATGGGCTACATCTGACAAGGCATAAATTAACATCCAAGGCTTTCTTAACCTCCAAAGCCAGGGGACCTTGGTCATCCAGTTCTTTCTTGGGGCCCGAGTCTCTCCATTGGTTAAAAATCCTATAATATTTATATGAATATAATTTTACATGAATATAACACAAACATATAAATGTCCTTAGAGCAACATCTCTCCTCCTGTATGCACCACCACGATTCTACGAGCTTGAAAGTCACAGTTTAAGGCAGTAGGTAATATCATGGACAGCAGAACCAGCGACCTGCACACAGAACCCCCGTTCAGCCCACACTCTCACTTCTATGGGCCTCTGCCCACTCCACACAAAAATGAAGGCATGGCAATTCCTTGACCTGCTTATGGGGAGCGGGGAGGTCTAACTGATGTGTTTCTTCATGAAGAAGGAGTAAGCAGAAATCAATGAGTGGATCACCTAACTAAGATTCTGTGCGGGCGAGACTCAACTCCATCCTCTACTCTTTGTCAGTCTTTCTGACTGGAACACAGACACAATGTAGCCTTGTGCCATAAGTGAAGTCAAAAGCCAAGATCTCTAGGAAAGTAGAGGAAGCAGAAAACAGACTAAGGTCCCAAGGACAGCACTGGACACCCACAGTAGCCAACCTTTTTGCACTATGAGAAAATCCTCATGTGATTACATCACCGTGTAGCTGTATTTTGTACCACTGAACAACCAACTAACCAATATTCTATTCTAATTCATGACACCAAAACCTAAGAGGCAGACTCAATTAGTACCTTTGACGTATATCAAATGTAATTATTTTAAAAGGTGCCACAATTATTGAGTCTATCTACAAGTTTCATTAAGTTTTCAGATTTTTCTTTTACCTAATACGTGAGAAGCCAATGCTCTGGCTTTGTAATTCATATACTCTTCGATAGGAACCATGCTGTACTGTGTTTGTAGCAAATTCAGATGAGTGAATATGAACTGTCTTCAAGGCTATTGCAACCATCAAGATCTTATTACTCTGAGGAAGGTTTGTTGAATTCATGAGAATATTTTCAGGAAGATAAATAAGGCTTTTATTGTGGCTTATGAATTGCAAAGTCTTTAAGAAATGTCTGGAAGATTCACTGCATCATGATAATAGCAACCCATGATTGTTCATGCAATTTAATAGACCAAAGAAAAGTTTGATAGTATGATAGACAGCTCAAAAGTATTTATCAGTCAGTCCTGGGATATAGATTTCACTCTGGTGTTTTTGGACAGAAGATCTATCTCCCTTGCTAAATAAATATGTTACCACACTTATCTTTTTTTATGCTACTAAATAAGCACAATAAAAATTGTCCATTAAAACTCATTTTTGAGTGAAACAAAGTTATTCTCTCTGCAAGAGATGTTGAAAGGAATGCAAAGGCAATTTCTGTTGCTTCAAAGCCTTTTGTTCTGAGCTTGATAGGTGGAGCTTTGGTGTTATTTTGAACCTCCCAATCTATAAATTTTTCTCTACTTTTTTTTTTCCTTGAAGTTTCTTTGCTCAATAACTTATTTCTTCCCCTGGCCAACTCACTTCAAGACCTATGAATAATAGAATCACATCTAAAAATCATTTGTAAAGCTCTTTGGGTATTAAAATTTCAGCCGTGTCTGGACTCTTTACACTATAAAGTTTAGAAGAAAAATTTTCATTTGAAAGCATTCCAGAAGCTCCAGAAAGCCAATAAGTCATATTTCTTTTCACCCAAGAGTCTCAATTATGATGGCCTTTCTTTAAGCAAAGATTCTGTCAACTCCACAATAAACCAAAGTAGAATTGTATCTGCAGCTATATGTTCATAAGTTTTATCGTATTTAGAACATATGAAATGGTGAAAGAATATTCCACCTTTAAAGACAAATGAATGGGAGCTTGACAAATTCAAGTTCTCCCAAGACTACACCTAATGCAAACATGTCCACATAGATAAGTCTGGGTTCTAATTGGGATCCATGACAAGCAAAGGCTAAGAATGAACTCTGCATTCAACAACTCCACCGCTTCCTCTGTAACAGATCCTTAGCTACAAGCAAGACAGATGGAGTCCTCACCCTGTACATTCTAGTGGAGAACCAGAAATCTTGAGGAAACAAATAGGTGCTTTGATTTTAGACACTCCTTGAAGTCTTCTTGAGCCATCATTGAACATGGATTGAAATGGTGCATGCTGGGAAAACGGATTGAAGAATCCTACTTGAGAATGATGCTGGTGGGATTTTAGAAGACAAAACCAGTCTTCAATAGCAAGAAAGGAAATAGGAGGATGTAGGAGGCAGGCAGAGGTGAGTGCTCACTCAGTATAACTGCAGAGTCTTACATAAAAGTCAGAGATTATAAGAGGATCTCACACAGGGGAAAGAGAAGATCTGTGTGAGAAGATCTGGATCCTTTACTAACAAGACTTTGCCCTACTTCACAGAAATGCCCTTACAATGTTAAGTCACAGAATTGCATGAAAGAATTCATGTATATAAAGGAGTGAATGTCATGTTTGTTACATAGTAGTTATTATATTTTATTGAGCGAATTATCATCTCTTTCTGGAATGATGATTCACGAAGACAGTGTATCCCAGATTTGTATGGCAAGGAATGACCACATTTTGCTTTCCTGATAAGGGATAGACATTCTTTTACAGAATAGATAAAACTGGAAGACTGTCAAAAAGTAAAAAGCATAGGCAATTCTCCTATAGACAACTACTAATAAGAGGTTTTCTTTCCTTTTTCTTCAGTGCACTCATAAAGAGGTGAACTCTCTCCACGTGCAGACTTCCATAAGATTTCACCTTTTCCATATTAATGAAAGCAGGTTAAGTTTCAGAGAAGTTTTTAGCTGCTCAGATAATTTTGTTCCAGAAACAAGAAACTATGAAATCAGAGGTATTGTATCCACACTTTCTTTTTCTATTTTTATTCCCCAGTCCTGAGGCTTAAACTCAGGGACTGAGTGCTGTCCCTGTGCTTTTGTGCTCAAGGCTAGCACTCTACTTCTTGAGCCACAGCTCCACTTCTGGCCATTTGGTGGTTAAGTCAAAATGAATATCTCACACACGTTCCTGCCCAGCCTGGCTTTAAACTGTAACCCTGAGATCTCAGCCTAAGTAACTAAGATGACAAGCATGATCCCTTGGTGCCCAGCACCTCCACACTTCTGTGTAACCCTTTCACATCACAAATGAGGTTCACAAGTATTCTCAGTGAAATTTGAACTCCTCTGTCAGGTATAACTAGGGCAAACTAGCCTTGTTTTGATACCACTTTCACAGATAAATAAGCAGATCAGTGGTTGATCAGGAAAGTCAAAACTTAAATAATGAATGGGGAAGGGATATTTAAACAGAGCTCTCTCTGTTTGGGGCCCATTCTATTTCCCATTACCCCTCATCATCCCCAACACTTGAGCCTCTTTACTATTTCTTGTTCCTAGCTGGATCAGAAAACAAGCCCCATTCCAGATCTAGAAGCAGAGAACCCGAATTTTAACAAGATCCCTAGGTGATCTCTACACTGAAGTTGGAAAGTATGAAACAGCACACCTCCAATCCCTTGTAAGAGAGAATCCAGGTTGACCAAGATAACTAATATATATGATGACCACTATCAACCTCACCTGAAAGCTGAACTCAACAGCTTATTGGTATCATAAGACAGAAAATAAAAACAGTAATTTTGAGCCAATCATGTCTTCCTAGCCATATATTTGTTGTCTACAAAAAAAAACCTTAAAATTGAATTCCTTGCCTAGCTAAAAGGTTGATTAAAGGGTACTGGGAGAACTTGCATTAAAAAATGCTTCTTATCTCCAGAGAATAGTACTTTCTGTACAAAATGACATGCACAAATAAATGTTGGTTTCATCATTGATTATGGTAGCACAAAGCTGGAAATACTCTAAGTGTGATCATGATGTATTTGGACAAGGGTGAGTGATACCACCATTTGAAAGGTTATAATATCATGGCAATTTCTCCCAGGGTTGCTAAACGTAAAACAAAAAGTAAGATGCTTTATGGGTATCTATACATGCATAAAAGTATATTTAAAGACACAGACATATGATAGCTACAAAGATATAGAATATTTCTTAAAGGAATGCACAGGGCACATGTGTATACACTGGTATGTGCATGCACAGGATAGAGGGACACATTCAGGAAACTGAGTGGCATATAGACAGGGAGAAAGGGACTCTTGCATTTACTGTACAAGTTCATACATAGTCAGAACAATGTGTGATATGCACATCTTACCTGCTCTGTAGCTATAGAAATCATTGTTATTTAGAATAAAGGGAGTCATGGAGACAGGCAGTAATTATCATGGATATAATGACAGAGGCTGATCTTTGCATGACATTCAAGATAACAGCAGAGTTATTGGTGCCATTTAACTTGACCCCTGGGTTAACAATCTGAGTGACTGTAGTTCAATCCTATTTTCAAGTCACAGTTGTGCTATTGTTTTATAAGAGGGGGAACTGTACCTCTCCTATCTGCTACTGGATGAATATAAACGGGTAGACAGAAAAAATCCTTTACAAATTCTTACATGCAATACCAAATTAAGTCTGTGTTATTGAGACTGAGGGCTCAATGTTTTGAAATTCTCTAAATGAAGTGCATCAAATATTAACCAGCTCCATTATTGTTCATTTCTGATACAACCTATGATTTGGTAATAAACGAGTCTTCCTGAATCACCAAACTTCCTGTGAACCCATCCCCAAAATTCCAGAGCCATCTCCCTAGAGGGTCTGTGATGGTCCAATAAGTAAAATTATTCCAGCCAGCTTTTATTTGATTTTTTGCAACTCTCTAGATACTCCAACACAAGTGACTATTTTCCTTTTCCCCAATAATCTCAACCATTTTCTGACTTCCGGTTATTAGGAATTGGTTTCTAACAAGGGTAAGACCCATCTGTCCATTGTTATTTGCAAAATGTAATGTGCAAGAACTTTGGGGTATGGAGGATAGATGATGATAATGATGATGATGATGATTATGATGATGATGATGATGATGATGATAGCATACTCATCACCACCATGTTAGCTCCTTGCCCATGAGCAAGAAGCAGTCAAGCTAGATGACCGGAGGTACTTTTTTTGTGTGCCTCTAATTCTATCTCACTCTAATGACAACAGAGAGGCTGTAATTACCAAAAGGAAACAGGATTTCCTTTCATTCTTGCCTTGTTTATTCCCCTTTTTATCGGGAAAAAAACGGGGAAATTTTTCTGGAAATAAAAATAAATAAATAAAACCTCTAAGAAGCATTTCAAATGCAATTTCTTTCAAGAAGCCATTTCTGATTATTTCAACCTGAGGCAATTTAGACCTTCAATGTACAGGAAATTATTCCTGTATATTCCAACTGCCTTAGGAAATATCATTCTATATTATAAATTGAGTTCAGTTTTCTCCCCTACCATAAAGTACACTCCACAAAGAAAAGACTGTGGCTTATTCATCTTTATATCTGTGAAGACATTCCATACCAGGTAGACATTTCAAAACACTAATTCAATAAATAATTTATCATTCAATAACTTTCTACCCCCTCAAAAAATCTACTTAGGTCAGCCTAAGCACAAAGAAAACAACTGTTCAACAAAGGAATAATAGTAATGATCAAGAACTTGCATTTACAAAGACCTCTTTTACCCTGGGAATTCATTTTCTGCAGCTACCTTATTAGTGAATTTTGTTCAACAAAACAGCAGCATTGGTTAAGGCTAAGGTGAATTATTTTCTAAACCATGTAATACATACAAATTAGCAGATTCTTTCCAAACAGCTAGCTTTGCATGGCTTTTATTTGCTCTTATTTAAAAGTTCATCTGCCTTGTATACATGCATCTATTCGAAAACCAAAAGGCTCAAACAATTTAAAACAAACATAAAATAGTTTTTCTAATGCCAAATTGGAGCCTCAAAAGAAAGGGAAAATTGCAGTGACATTAATAACTAATGACTCAATCAAAAATTGATTTAAGGCAAATTAACTATGATGAAAATCAAATCCAGACTCATTTAGTATGCCTAGAAGAGTAGAAAGAGAATGAAAGCCAGGAACAGCCAGGATTTGGACAGAAATTACACATTTAATTTATAGTATGTACTTTAGTTGGAAATTATTTCAGAGAATTATGTTTAAATGCACCAAAAACTATAGATAATTTTTCTAATATAAAGACTGAGTCAACATTCATTGGTTTCCACTTTTAGAAACTCTGAAGAGTCCTCTGATCTGTTTCTGACTCTCAAGTACCGTTTCATAAGCTAGTCATGAGTCACTAAATCAGCTTTATATGAGAGCAATGGATAACTCAAAGGACAGAAAATGCTGGCAAGCAGCTCCCACCACCTTTACTGGTTGTGATTTTACCTTAAGCTCTATTTTTATCTCCACTTTGTCATATCCTTCATTCCCTCCCACTTATCTACAACTTTCTTTTTTTTTTATTGTGAAAATACTGTACAGAGGGGTTACAGTTACATGGGCAAGATAATGAGTACATTTCTTATCAAGCATTGTAGCCTCCTCCTTTGTTTCCCCTTCCCATCCCTTCCCATCCTCCCCCCACCCCCCTACCCAATCCTCCCTGCTTCCCCCCCCACCAAAGTTGTAAAGTTCGTTTTCGACATAACGACTTGTACATTTCATTGTTGCAATGGGTCCACATGTATCCCTATTTAAACGATTTGTTTTTCCCCTTCCCCTCCACAAATTATACCAACATCAAATGCAGTGAAAGCAGGGGTTATACTGTGGGGAAGTGACATACAAAGCAACAAAAAAAATCTTAAAAATGTGTTAGAAAGAATCGCATGAAAGAAAAAAATTTGAATACATATATTAGGGTTCATTTCCCTAACATCACCTTATCTGACCTCTTCTGCTTGACATATACTAGATACACAACTTTCTTTTTATCTTGTTTGAGGGAGACAATTCGGACTATATTAGAATTACAAACAAGAATCTATTCTAGCTAATCCCAGCAAATGAAGAGTAAAGACTATTAGAAAAAGGCCAACCAAGGTTCCTAGGCCTTCTAGGAAGAAAATCGCCAGTCTTTCTGGTCATGTCCCTGGCTTGATAACTTGCTATGGTTTGGGATAACATATCTACCAATGAAATTCATGTATTGAAAGCTTGGTTCCTGGCTTGTGGTGTTATTGAAAGGTCTTCAAATGGTCTGCAGAAGGATTCATAATTAAATGGACTACTGTCAGGTAGTAGAAACGATGGGAGTTCAGGCTTAGTTAAGTAAGTGGGTCACAGGGGAACTTGCCCTTGAAGGACTCCTCCTGACCTTGGCCCTTTTCCTCTCCCTCCACTTCCTGTCCACCATGAGGCTCTGCTCTACTATGCCCGCTCTGCCAATGAGGCTCTCTCTGCCGCACAAGAGCCCAAGAAAATAACCTAAGTGGCCATGTACTGAAACCTCTCAAAGCAGGGAGAAAACTTCTACACTCTTAAGTCCTTTACTTCAAGTATTTTGCTGTAGGACAAAAAGTTGACTGACACAGAATTTACCTCTTTTTCATTCTGTTATGTCTTTAGGCTCCAAAGTCAGCTTTGTCAGGATAAGCAGTTAGTTAACTCTATTTGGTATGTGTCCCAATCCCTCTAGAGAGGTTAGTCCAGTTTGAGAATTAATTTTTTTTCAATAACCTTTTCCCTTCAGGAATAGAGAAGAGTGGAAGGTAGAAGGAAAGGAAGACACAACTATTTACCATTTTCTTAATTCTTTTCTTAAAGGCAAAAAAGAAAACGAAAAAGAACATAAGTACACATTAAATAAGGATAGGGGGACTAACTGGTGCCATCTTGTCTTCCAGGTGGATGAAGTTGAAGCCTCATCCAGAAGTGATGTACATGCCTGAATTCCTAGAGGCAGGGGCGGGGACTTGAACAATTGGTCGCTGGACCTGCCAGTTGTGTGCCAGGAACTCCTGAGACTCTTTGAACTCCCCAGCTCCCTGGGACCCTGTGCCCTCACCATGACCCTAATTAGGCCCCCACCATCTCAGCTGCCATTTTGTGCCATGCCTTCTGTCTCCTGACTCTCCTCAGGTCAGCATGGCATCCCTTTTCAGCTCTCCATTAGATCTGATCAGGTTTGTTGAGATTGTTTTTCTGCTCTTTCTTTACTTCCTACCATCATGGCTTGGTTTCCTTAACAGCATTAAGTATACTCAAGGCTGCAAGTTTTTGGAGGCCCTGTGTCTGCCTGCAGTCACTGGCTTTCTAATACAGACTCCTGATTCAACCTCTCACAATGTGGCTTCTCTGTACCTCATGATTGAATTCCTGGATAAAAAGGTAACCAGTGAAGGAAAGCACCAATCTTAAAACCATTTCATAGTGGTTTCAGTTCTCCCTGCCTTTGCTCTGAGGATTCAGTCTGACTGGAATGCCATTAATCTTTGGTAGGTAACATTCCACTCCTTCCAAACCCATTGTAGAAATTAGCTCTTTTGTGATGATTTTCCTGACTTCTCTACACATAATCAACCAGTCCTGCTCCAGAAAATTCCAGAGTGCATTCTTCAGAACCTCTCAACATTCCCTCAGGCATGCAGTTAATAGGACCAGGGCATAGCAAAGCTATAGACCCAGCTGCATAATCAGCTCTGGGCCATCTACTTCAACCTGGCCAGTGCTTCTGCCAAAAATGTTCTCTGAAGACATTAATAAAAATGTTAGGGGTATAAACTCAAAAGTTCCCCAGGTAATCGCTGATTCTTTTCTGTATGCAGGTCAGAATAGTCACAAAAAAGGAACACTGTAAGAGCTTAGTTGTGAATGACAGGCTATTTTGAGAGCACTTATGCCATAATTGTTGTTCTTGAAAAGAAACAATAGAGGTATGTATCAGAAACTCCAGTACCTAAGATGGACTTTATAGGAAAGAGATTGAACAATTTTCTTATTACATATAAGGTTTGCATCATGAAGAATGACATCATGATATAATATGCAAAGAAATGCTAAACTGGTAAGCACATAATTAAACAAAATGTTTTACTCAGATACCCAGGGAGTAATATATGGGTATGCAAGAATATAGTACCAAAAAGGAACTGAAAAAGAGATGCGTTTGTATGCAGTAAGGTAAGACAAATTTCTCTTTTCCTACCTGTGCTTGGTAAATTAGAAATCATCTGCTTCTTCAGAATTCTTACACCTATTTGGAAGTTAATTTCTTCAGTCTTTTATAATTTCATACAACCTTTATTCAGTCTGCCAAACTCTGAGAAGACAACTGGCAATTCTTTTGTTTCACTGATACTTGCCTAGCATGCCACACATTTTCACAAACGTAAAATGTGCCATAAAGCAGGTATCTTGAAGGGATGGTGGGGTTGGAAGAGATGGGGAGAAAGATGGAAAAAGTAATTTGTTCAAGAGGCCTTCCACTCATAAACTGAGGTCTTGAATTAAAACCCATTTGAACAACTACTTTAAAATAATCATTAAAGAAAAACTTCTAAATATGTTTCCTAAGTATTTAGAATGAAATCAGTTTAACCTTTTGTGTCGTTTGAGTTCTGGGGAACAACCTGGTATAATTTTTTTTAATTAAAGTATACAAGATTTTGTATCCATTTTTGGAACTGTATCAATGGAGGAATTTTCTCATATATTTGAGGTAAATGTAATAATATCGATATTGCTCTTTATGATTAATGTATTCATGTTGTACACAAAAATATCCATTTTCTGAAGGAATGTTATTAATTCACCAACATGGGCATACTAAATTGATACAAATTCAGAGGTCCACAGAAACAGAAAAGGTTATCACTTTCTTATTGTTCCAAACCATGTACAGTATGTACAGACTAGGTACAGTAGGACCTATACTTGCTTTGAAGATTTTCTTCACATTTTCTGCACTGTACTAAAATCTCTGAGTTCAGAGGAACCTTATTGGGAATTATCCCAAAGGCACACCATCAAATTACTAGCCGTAACACAGTAAAATTTTATAAGTCGTATAATAATTACCAAAGCCAATCAGAATCAGTGGAAAAGAAAGTACAAGCCTAGATTGCTAGCTTATTTGAGTTTAATAGCTAATTAGACCTAGTTACTGTGTGTTTCAGCAAGTCTGGCGATAGTTATTAAGAAGGAAAACCAATTATCTCTTGACAAACACAGATCTTTGTTACTTACTAACCACACTAAGACATGCAGAGTTCTGGGGTGGTTGGAAGCTGATCACTTTTATACCTGTTTCAAGGTGAGTGTTAGTTCAATAACTCCCAGGGTCGTAGTTCTTGTCTGTAAAACAGTGCTTGAACTACTCATCTAAGTGCTGAGAAGTTTGAAATCAGCATGTTATTTAAAAAGTTAAGTAAATTCAATATAAGCCATTAGAGAATATTACAAAAAATGCTATAGTAAAGGCAAAGAAAAAGTTAAGACCACTTAGTTCTATGTTTCTTGAGTATATCATAGGAGGATAAAGTTTGTTTCCTCTAGCATTTAGACATTAGTTAGTCCTTCTACTGACTGATGGTTAGATAACAAATATCTTATTGGATATCTGCCAATAGGGCAGAATTTTAGAAGGAATGTTCTAAATTTTTATTTCAATACAAAATAGTCAAAGGAGGTAGAAAATAGTTCAAAGAAGAAAAACATATTCAAGTGCTTGTAACAACTAGGCAGGTTAAATAAGACATTGAACACAGTCTGCTGAATTACTTCGTTTACATTTTGTTTTCTTATACATATCCTCACATCTGAGTTCTATGAGAACAAGCACATCTCACTACTTCCACTTAGGGCAAGCTTCATGGACATGCCACCAGGGCAGTGTCTCAGAGTGCTAAGTGGAGAGGGGTTTGGAGTTCAATTTCATGCCCTGATATTGCTATCTTTTTTGAGGGGTGAGGGTCAGTTACGGGCCTTGAAATCTGGGCCTGGGCACTGTCCCTCAGCTCTTCAGCTCAAGGAAAGCACTCTACCACTTGAGCCACAGCCCCACTTCTGGTCTTGTCGTGATTCATTGGAGTCTCATGGACTTTCCTACCTGGGCTCTCTTGGAACAGCAATCCTCAGATCTCAGCCTCCTGAGTAGCTAGGATTATAGGCATGAGCCACTGGCCCGTTGCTCTGATATTGCTATCAAAATTATTTATAATATTTGAACAAAGGGCATCCCATTTTCATTTTGCACTGGATCATTAAAAGAAGTAGCTGGTCTTGATTGCATGTAGCATAAAATGAAAGAAGCATCTGCAAACTCATAGAGATGATGAAACACACTGCCTAACAAACAAAATAATATTTTATTGGATCTCAACTTGGATTTTAAGTAGTGAAGGGAAGGGAAATGGACTAATTTCAGAGAGACAAACCTTTGCTTTTCTAAAAGGTGTCAATTTTGTAGTAAGGAATCAGAGTCAAATTAGAGTATATCTGACAGAACACTGGCAAAAATCTATCATGGGATTATTTTGTGAGGGTGTGTTGGTTCTGAGGCTTTACCTCAGGGCTTTTGCCTGATTGTTTCAGTCAAGGCTGGTGCTCTAGCATTTGAGCCACATATCTGCTTCTGGCTTTTTGCTGGTTAACTGAAGAATCTCCTGGACTTTCTTGACTAGGCTGGCTTTGAACCATGAGTCTTAGATCTCAGGTTCCTGAATAGCAAGGATTAAAGATATGAGAGGTGTGCACTTGGTTTTATCATGAGAATTTGTGTTCCCATGAGAAAAAGATTGTATCCAATCAGAGGACAGTTGCCTATTTTAACATCTAACTCTCCTTTGATTATGAGCCCAATACTGCATCCTCAGTTTGGAACAACTGTACTGTTCCCAGGTACTGTGGGAAAACAAACACAAAAACAAATATGCTCTTGCACAATGCCTGGTTGGGCTTAGAGGACCTTCAGAATGAGCTTCCCATTGCTGCCCCTCCCCATTGCTTCCTCCTTAACCATATGCTGTTTGTTTTTATTTTTGTTTTGTTTTGTTGTCATGTTACATAGCCTAAGGCTGAGATCCAGGGTGGGGCTTGATTCTGTACAGGCCTCAAAGTAAGGATCAATTTTTCATGTATTCTGTTGCGAGCAAAATAAGAATATACAACAGGTTGTATAAGCGACCACCAAACCTTACAATAGCCACTGTTGAGATTTTCATTTAGAAAACCAAACTTGGCCAGATCCCGGGCTGGAGAGCCTCAGTCTGTTTTAGACATGTTCTTCAGAGCCTTTCTATAACCAAGAACACTTATTAGGGGAACTTCAGGTTAGTCCTCAGTGAGTTTTTTCCTCTTTTTGGTGGTAGTGGGATTTGAATTCAGAGCCTCAAACATAGTAGGCAGGAAGAGCTCACTTTTTTTGGCCCCAAGCTAGCCTCAGATGGAGATCCTCCTCCTTGGCTAGGATGACAGGTGCTTATTTGTTGAGCTGGAGTTTCATTAACTTTTGGCCCAGGCTGATCTTGAAACTGGAGCCTCTCCATTGCTGCCTCCTGAATAGCTAGAATTCCATGAGTGAGCCACCATTCTCAGATTCAAAATGCTGCTATCACCTAGACTCACTCACCACAGGTACAATGAGATTTTCAGAGGCCTGTCTTATTGATTGTTGATGGGTATGGGTAAAATGAAACCTCATCTCAGAGCAAGATTCATTTCAGACTTGCAGCCTTTTAGTCCCATGATTCCACATTACATATCTCCAGCGGGATCTCAGTCTCTATTAGAGGCTCTAAGAAGCTCTCAAACTAACTGTCCTGTCTTCCCCCTTCTCGACTGGAATGAGCAGAGTATTGATGGTGATCAAAAAGTCGTTCCATCTGCTTTCCATTCCCTCCTTAATGTCGGCCTCTTTCTCTAAGCGTTGGGTCTGCATCACACAGTGATGACGTTTGACAAAGGCAATGGGTGGAATCTTGTGACCCATATCCAGTTTCCAAGCCAGCTGGGGTAACTTCAGCAAAAACTTTGGTGGTGGCAGCTGCATTTCATTTTGCCCAAACCTGGACAGTGGCAGGCTCTTTTCCCAGGTGCAGATGGAGCTCATCAAACTCAGCATCCTGGCCACCATCAAATCTTCTGTCACTGCTTCTGTCGCTGACAGATGGTCTCTGTGCCACGCCTGATTCTGTCTCAGCAGCCTCGCTTGGCCTGCCCCAACATTTGGATAGAGGAGATTGGAGGACTAGCCCACTACTAGCAGCTGACAAAGACAGGCTGAAAACATGATTATTTTCACCATAGAAGAGGATTTTGCTCAGCTGCATATAAGTCTTTGGAAAAATGAGTTTCCTCAATCTAAGAAACTGCATTAGGTTTTGTGTGTTTGTGTGTGAGTGTGTTTGTGCACACAGGCACAGTACACACACATACACACACACACACACACACACACACACACACACACAAACATACACCAACACTGGGGCTTGATCTTCGGGCCTTAGCATGGTCCTTTAGCATTTTTGCTCAAGACTCATGCTCTACCACTTGAGCCCCACCTCCATTTCCAGCTTTTTTTTTTGGTAGTTAATTGGAGATGAGAGTCTTAATAGATTTTCCTGTTCTGGTTGGCTTTAAACCACATTCCATAAATCTCAGCCTCCTGAGTAGCTATTATTACAGGCATGCTCCTGGCTGTATTAATACTTTTAAAGATATAGACAGAAAAGGAAGAGGAGACAGAGCTAAAGCAGATATGGGTGGATGATAGAGTTCAAAGTAGGCAAGAAGGGAAACAGCAACAGTAAAGGGCTTAGGTTTCCTGCTCCTTCTAAGCATGACTGAATTGAATGTTCTTTCCTTCTTTCCATCTTTTCGTTTTTTTTCCTGACATGGAGCATGCTCTCCTGTGACAGCAATCATCTGACAGGATCTGTCTTGTCCCTGTCCCTCTCTCTATCCATCATCTCCTAAGCTACATGGCAGGCCTTTGGTACACAGTTGTTTAACCAAGGAGAAAAGACAAAAGATTCCAAGCCAAATACTTCCCCCACACTTTTACAAAAACTTTAAAACAAGTCTGTTGGTGAGTGCCTTCAAGAGTGTGCCCTCAAGACTCTGGGGAAGTGGAGGACCAAACAAAGCCAGAGAGATGGGGTTCTTTTAAGGCTTTGGATAATTCTCTCTCATTGGGACATCCCACCGGGACTATGACCAGGGGCCTAAAATCACAGCACTTGAGCATCTCTAGGAATGTTTAACAACGCAGGATAAAGCAATCCCATCACATTTTAATATTTCCTTTCCACCCACTGGGAACATGGAACCCGAATGATTTTGTTCAAAACTGCATTTGTGGACTAGGTTCTGAGCTGGCTGGCTACATCTCTCCGCATAGAGATGGCCAAGTGAATTTGATCTCAGTCAATCCTCCTTACCCTTACATACAGACAAGGCCTTCTCATGTCAAAGCCTTTCATTTTGATCGTCAGTCAGAAACCTCCATGAAAGCTGTAGTTTGAAGCCAGGTTCTTAATGACCTTCCACTTCCTACCTAACCAGGACACTGTTCTGGGTACATTCATGTCAGGACATTCTCTACTTGGTGAGCTTTCCCCCATCTGCATGACCACGGTAGATAGGATGTGCAATGGAGAAGGGTATCCCTTTCTCACATGCAAACATCACAGAATTTCACAGTGTGCTCTTAGGAAGGCTTTGCTGGCTAAGCCAGCTGATGCTTGCTTTAAATACTGAACAGGGAAACCAGAAGGAGCCTTGGGTGGGGAACTCTTTCTGAGGTCACCCAGCCTACCTCCCAGCCTCCAGGCAGATTAGCACTTAGCCCAGGCAATTCATAAGCGTGCTATTTTTAAACAGCTCCAAGAAGTGGTATTACTTAACTACATGTGGCTAACCCAGTTTAGTGCTTACCAAGCTGTTCCTGTATCTAGTTTTAACATCTAAAAAAAAGAAGAATCCAAATAATAAAATAAATTTAAGGATGTACACTAAGCTAAGCTCAGTTTTCATTTTTTAAACCTTCACTTAAGAAGGTTATTTCTATGAGAAGTAACCATCATTCCCCTTTGGACAATTCATTTGAGCAAGTATTCATTGATGTCTTCCCCTTAAATCTATATTTTCTAAGACATAAACTTGTGAGATTGTCTTATTTATCTATTCTGTTTGTTGGTCCATGTTCTATTCTCATCCTTACCTCTCCTGAATGAGCTGTACTGTTATACAATTACTGGCTGTATTTGTCACTTTATTACATTGTCAGTGGGGATGTGTTGTACACCCAATATTCATTTAAATGAGAGAATGAATTGATGTCAATAAATTTAAAAAGCATCATTAAACACCTACTTCAGACAAAGCATTTTTGGACCACAAAGCAGTGGTTGTATGGTACTCAGAAAATGTATACCAAAAGTCAAAGTGAGGCTTAGGCTAACTCAACAGAGAGACCTATGAGGAGTGCATTTGAAGACATAGTTCTAAAGAATCCATATTGTTGAATTCTCCTTTTCCCATTGACGTTATTCTGAGACTCTTTCTCAACTTTGGTCAGATAAAAGTGGCAGCACATAGTGTTCAATGTCTCACAAGTAACAAGCTTTGAATCTGGCTTCATAGTTTCTGGCAAGGTTTATGAGAGTTTCCTTAAGAAAGCAGATGATCCAAAATGACATTAACTTTCCCTTGGAGAAAGGACAATGAGTCCTCCATCCACTGGGAAAGTCATAGTCTCAGCATACACCATGATTCCTAATAGCACGAAATATATTTCATAAATCATCTAATCTACACCTTACTCAAATGACCATTATGAGATCTATCCCAATCTTTCCAAAGCTGACCTCCAATGATAACAATACAACTGGAGTTGCTAATGATGGGTACCAGAGAAGGGGTAACATATAAGTGTACAGCAACATCTACACACAATGAGCATGCTACAATCTGTGGCAGGTTAAAAGAGGTGGACATTTTCCCTATCTAGTGCCTTCTATGTTCTGTCTGTCTGTCTGGGTGTCTTGATTGGAAAGACAGTAGCCCTCTGGAAATACATGCCAACTTTAAGCGTAATCCCTGAGAGGTATATGAACAATACCTCCTGAACAGGGAAACTTCCAAGGTGCTAGGTTGAGCATGGTGCTCATAGTAAGGCCAGTGTGATTATCATCATGGTGTTTCTGCCAGAGGGGACACAGATGCTAGAATGTCATAAGATCCACAAGACCCACACCCACACAGAACTCAGAGGAGCAGAGCAAGTGCAGGAAGCTTCTATCTATAGTCTCCCTTCTACAGAAGGGCTTATGTTGCAAGTCTCATCCCTTTAACTTACTTATATACCCGTAAGCAATCCTTAGCATAGGCTTCTGCTTCTTGTATTGTGGGGGGGGGGGCAATCCACTCAATAACTTTTTTAAATGTAAATAACAAAATCAAGCCCTATTGACATTCTAACCCTGTGTATGATTATTTCTTCACACTTGATCAATAGTGACTGCTGAGCAGTGATGTAATGTTTTATATGCACTTTCAAGAAGAATTTCTTATATATGAATTTAAGATTTAACTGTATTTAAGGGTCACTGAATACCCCATCTCTCTCTTTTTGTTTATATCAAATGGTTTTCATGGCCCAAAGCTACAAAAGGGAGTTGGGGTTTTTTTTGTTGTTTTGTTTTATTTTTCCCAAAACATCTTTTTTTTGGCAAATGTATTTTCTTATATTGATTTTTCTCCCTTGTGCTGGCAAGGGAAATCTATCCCCATGTCTGATTTATTTACACAAAGTGTATTAAGATGATGTGCCATGCACAATGTATTCAAGGTTTCTGCTTCATTTTAAAACACATTTTAATCATTCTTTGTCTCTGCTTCTAAAGCCATGCATTTCTTTATTCAAGCTTTTCTGTCTCCTTGTCTTTAACCCTAAAGATACATGGATACTCCGAACCTCCTGGGCCTTCCTTTTGGAATCATTCTGAACCCTACATTTGCTCATCCCTCAAAAGTTCCCTTGAACTTCTCAAAGCAAAGCCAGTTGGATGAGCACCATCTGTGACCCTCAGTCTGGGGGATGTGAGGAAGACTCCAGGAATGCTATTGTAAGCAGGTTCTACATGATCATAAGAAAATGCAATGCCTGGACACTCAATCATATGTTGTGCAGCCTGCATTACACACAGGGCCTCATTTCATCATCATAATCCCACCATGAGCTGGGGGATATCAGATCAACAGGGATCCATAACTAAAAGCTGCTGTATGGCTCATCCTGCATTCTATATTAATTGGGCCAGATCGACAACATATGTCTTTCTCTTTCTATTAAACTTCTTCCAGCTTCAGCCACAAGCATGAAAGGGTTTTTGGATCTCTCCCTGTTTCAAATTTATTTCTTTCCCTAAATTTCCTTTGTATCCTTTGCTTCTTTACTATTGTTAAAAGGTGTTTGAAGAAAGATTATTATGAGCTCATCATTAGGCCATTAGGTCATGTAATCTTTCCAACAATATCTTGAGCTAGATATTTTACATGCCAGGGGGTTGGACATCATTTTTAATCCTAGGCATTGAGGGACACCAGGGTGTTCCTGAACTCTCAGCTCGTTTTCTCAACCATAGATTCACATAAACAGAAACCACGGATCCTTCTGGCCAGCGAAGATAGGAGTGGGCAGAAAAGCCAGGTGCCAGTGGCTCACATCCGTAATCCTAGCTACTCAAGAGGCTGAGATCTGGGGATCAAGGTTCAAAGTCAGCTTGGGCAGGAAAGTCTGTGAGACTCTTATCTCCAATAAACCACTAGAAAACCAAAAGTAGTTCAGTGGCTTAAGTGGCAGAGCGCTCACCTTGAGCTGAAGAGCTGAGGGACAGCGCCCAAGCCCAGAGTTCAAACCCACGACCACCACCACCAACAACAAAGGGAGTGAGCAGGACCACAGATGGCAGAGCTCCTGTGAGCTCAATGCTTGTGTCTCTCTAAGGTTCATATTGGCATTCTAGCTCTCCATGTGCCCGTATTGGTGTGTGGGATCATGGGATAGGGAGAAAGCCTTGAGGATGTGCTGAAATGAACAAGATCACTATCCTTACCAAAAGAAAAGCCAATGAGAGCCCCTTTAGAGCTGGGCACTGGTAGCTCACACCTGTCATCCTAGCTACTCAGGAGGCTGAGATCTGAGGATTGTGGTTCAAAGCCAGCCTCGGCAGGAAAGGTCATAAGATTCTTATCTTCAATGAACCAGCTAAGAAACCAGAAGTACAGCTGACTCAAGTTTCTGTCCTCTGTAATCCCAAAAGGCAGCTGTGCTTAGCAAATACTAGCTAATATGTTAACATAGGGGGAAATGACTTCTCAAATACAATTGCATTTTACTGTTTTTTATTATTATTATTATTTTGGTGTCAGTCGTGGGGCTTGAACTCAGGGCCTGGGGACTGTCTCTGAGCTTTTTTGCTAAGGCCAGCACTCTACCACTTGAGCCTCAGCTATACTTTGGGCATTTGGGGGGGGGGTTCTTAATGGGAGATAAGAGTCTCACAGGCTTTCTTGCCTGGGCTGGCTTTGAACCATAATCCTCAGATCTCACCTTCATGAATAGTGTGTTCTATATTTTTTTATAAAAACATTCCTTTGTAATATTTTAGAATTGATATATGAAACTATCCATCATATATACACATACATATATAAATTTTCACACACCACACCTGTAACATATATACATATACTTATATGTATAGATAATGTCATATAAATGGTGAACATTTATAATGAGGTTCAGAGCAATGTAGTGAGAAGGCCTGAGGGAGAAAAAACATTCTTCTGCCCAGGAAAAGCATATTGCCTCTTTCAAGAGAAGACTCAAAAAGGAAGGTTTGACACAATGTTCTTATTGCCCCAGCCTTCTGAACTCGGAAACCAAGTTCTGTGCTGTTCTAACATCAAGCCAGCTGAGGTCTGCAAGAGAAATAGGAGCTCCTAAAGGTCACATATATCACCTCCCCTAAGAAATGGAAGATGGTATGATTTGACCCTTGGAAATTCACCATGTCAAAAATTATTGTACTTCTCTGAAATAAATGGCGGCCATGGAGGTTTGCTTGCCAAATGTTAGGACAAAGGACAACGGAAAATGAGAAATCTGAACTTCCTGAGACCCATGTAACACTTCTTGTATTGCCACTGCATTTGTACAATTACTCTCCCTCCCAACTCCCAGTATCATAGAAGCCTATTGACAAATGATAGAAGCTGACTTTCTCAAGGCAAAATATATCTCTTACCCCATCTGTTCTGATAATCTTCCCTCAAGCTTGCCCTAAATTTCTTAAGCCACAATTATCTTTTCTAATTGCCTTGAAAGTAGCAAGAGAAAAGGTCAATTAGCACTGTCTGTAAGAAAGAGGAAAGAGTTGTTTGGTTACTATTCCCTGCATCTCCTTTGATTTTCTAAATGTGTTTTGAGATTTAGCTGAGACTTAACTCATTAGCTATGCACAATGAGGACTATTTAATCAAATAGTGAAGTGGTCAGCTTTGGCGGATTTCACAAGGGCCAATTATATCCTGAACAAAATATAATTGAGTCGCTGGCTAAATTTACCGATCCCCCAATTTTATAAGTGTGTCCATTATTGCCATGGCTTGATTGTACTCATTTGTCCAGCACAAAATATTATCTTTGTATTAAAAACTGGCTCAGCAAATTTCAAAGCAGAAATACATAGACAGGCTGTCCACCCTTCAGAAAGGAGCTAAGCTGTCCCTCCCTGCCCAGACCAGGAATATAAAGTAGGGGAATGGAGAAGAGGATGGCCAAGATGCTTGCCTTTAAGCAGTTTTGGTGCTGGATAACAAGAGAAGGAGGTATAAATGGAATACTAATAGAAAGTACCAGCTAAAGCCACCTGAGGGCCATCTTTTTATGTTATTGAGGGGCTCCACCTTCTAGAATGTAATGGACTTTTATGGGGTTGAATTAAAATTCCTTCACCCATTTATGACTGATCTGTCTTTTGTATATTGTATTCTGAACAAATATATAAAATGTAATTTCTAATATAGGCAATCGTATACAAATATATAATTTATATATAAATTTATAAATATATTTATAAATATAAATTTATGCTTATATATGATGTATCCTTATATAAATATACTTACATATTATATAATAAAATATATATGTAAATATAAATATATTGTATAAAGTATATACAAATTATGTATACTATATTACATAAAATTTATCTAAAACTATATATGGTAAAATTATAGATTATAAAATTATAGATTATATAGTTTATATACAATTTTATATAATAGTTATATATTTATAAATGATATATTATATATTATATATTTTGATCATTATAATATATTAATATAGTTTATGGAAAGTGTTACTGGAGTTTTTGCTCAGGTTCTCATGTTTGCTAACAAGCACTCTACTATTTGAGTCACATACCAAGTACTTTTTTGCTTTCATTACTTCCCAGATAGAGTCAAGGTCTTTTGCTCATTGCTGGGGGTCAGCCTTGGACAAAGATCTTCTTGATCTCCACTGCCGATGGAGCTGGGATTATAGGTGTACACCTCCTTATCTCCCTCTTCTTTGCTTGTTTTCAGTTTAAGTTTTTGTGAAGATTACTAAGCATTTCCTTTTCTTTCTGATGAGATGTTCTTGTAACAAAGCGAGGGGAAATAGTGAATTTAGAGTGCCTAACAAATCTACACAGAGCGTTTGAGAAGTGAGAACATCAACCCAATTGTCCTTGCCTGAAAAATGGCAAGGTCAGCTCTCTGTTGGTCTGCTGCATCCAACTGAAGTTTTTGCCTGCTCTCTATTTTTTTTATGTTTATTATGTTTTTCTTTAATTTTTTATTGTGAAAACATCGTACAGAGCGGTTACAATTACATGGGCAAGGTAATGACTACATTTCTTATCAAGCATTGTTGCCTCCTCCTTTGTTTCCCCTTCCCACCCCTTCCCATCTCCCCCCCCAACCCCACCCCCACCCCCACGTCCACCCTCCACCCCTGCACATCCAAAGTTGTAAAGTTTGTTTTTCAACATAACAACTTGTACATCTCATTGTTGCAATGGGTCCACCTGTATCCCTATTTAAACGGTTTGCTTTTGCCCATCCCCTCCACAAATTATACCAACATCAAATACAATGAAAGCAGGGGTTATACCGTGGGGCAGGGATATACAAAATAACAAAGAAATCATCTTATAAATATGTTAGAAACAATTGCAAGAAAGAACAAAACATTTGAATACTTATCTTGGGGTTCATTTCACCTAATATCAACTTATCTGACCTTTTCTGCTTGTCTCAGACATATACTAGTTATTGCAAATAAGGGAAACCATGGGACCTAGGTTTCTTTGGGCCTGGCTTAATATATCACCCTGCACCAGAATCAACTCTAAATGGATCAAAGACCTCGGAGTCAAAGCAGACACTCTGAAAACATTACAGAACAGAATAGGAGAAACCCTAGGTCTCCTTGGCACAGGCCTAGATTTTCTTAATAGAGACCCAGAAACACAACAAATCAAAAAAAGGTTGGACAAATGGGATTGCATGAAATTGCAGAGCTTCTGCATGACAAAGGACATAGCTAGCAAGATAAATAGAAAGCCCACAGATTGGGAGAAGATCTTCACTAGCCATACAACGGACAAGGGTCTAATATCTAAAATATACCTGGAACTCAGAAAATTAAATTCCCCAACAACAAATCTTCAAAGAAACAACTGCCCAATAAATAAGTGGGCTAAAGACTTAAAGAGAAACTTCTCTGAAGAGGAAAGAAGGATGTCCAATAGACACATGAAGAAATGCTCAACCTCTCTAGCCATAAAAGAAATGCAAATCAAAACAACATTGAGATACCATCTTACCCCAGTTAGAATGGCTATAATCAAGAACTCTAATAACAATAGATGCTGGAGGGGATGTGGACAGAAGGGAACCCTACTGCATTGTTGGTGGGAGTGTAAACTTATTCAGCCACTTTGGAAAGCAGTATGGAGGTTCCTCAAAAGATTCCACATAGAGCTCTCCTATGACCCAGCAATCCTACTTTTGGGCATTTACCCAAATGATCACAAACAAGACCACACTAAAGCTACCAGCACAACTATGTTTATTGCAGCATTATTTACCATAGCTAAGATATAGAACCGACCCAGATGCCCCTCAGTAGATGAATGGATCAAGAAAATGTGGTATATATATACACAATGGAATTCTATGCCTCCATCAGAAAGAATGACATTGCCCCATTTGTTAGGAAATGGAAAGACCTCTCTATTTTTTTCCCCTCATCATTTAGAGACACATCCCTTTCCCCAGAGCCTCCAGTCCCCAGAGAGGCCTGGTAAACACCTCTCCAGCCACCCTAGCTCCCAGCTCTGGCTTGCAAATGAGCTTGCTTGTGTTTGAAAAGAAACTGCAGGTCCTGGCCCCCTGGAGGTTAAAGTCCCAGTCTTCTTTTCAAGACCTGGAAAAAAGTGCTGTGGAAAGATTCCACCCTTCATGTAACCGGTGCTAACAAAGTGAGTCCTGTAAAGACTCACCACAGAGCTAGGACACCGTCTCAGAGACATAAGACAGGGCTGTCCTCATTTTTCCTGAGGGCCGGTCTAGAATAACTGTTTTCTTCTAGGACAGGATAACTAATTGAGGAGTCAGGAACATTATTACTAGGTTTTCAGAATAATGAAAAGCACCAGACTCAGCCATTAGAACCAGAAAATAAATGGAGAGAAAAAGAGTGGTTAGCAATCTTTTCTCACTTCCTTTAAGACCAGAACTGGAAGAGGTACAGGAAGGGACTGTGTGCATCTGCCTTCTCCTTTGAAATGTTAAAATCCTGCCCACTCTTTTGGAACACAAGCAGTGCTGAAGTTCCCCCCGGGGTTGGGGCTGGGCCTCCTCCTTCTTACCTGTCCAAAACCACTGTCTAAGGAATCGGATGGAGACAAGTGGACAGGACCCCATGTATTCTTCCAGCCTACCATGCCTGAAGGCTCCCATGGAGAGGAGCTGAACTTGCTGTCCTGGCAGCAGGGAGTGCTGCTCCCTTCGTGTTCATCCGTACCTACTCCATCTCCATAGATGAAAATAGACGCTTGCTGAAAAGTCCACTTAGTAAGGTGCTCCTGTTTGTGAGACCCTGTGAAGCACTTCCCAGGAGCAATGGTAAAGACCCAGATGCCTCACGGAACCTGGAAAGCTGAGGAATTCCCTCTCCTCCCCGTCCTGTGACTCTTCCTCTCACTTCTGTGTCCTGGTGATTTGAGTGGAAACGGTATGAACCTCACACTCCAGGTCACACCATCTCAGAAAGCCAGCTCCACAAACCCCCATCTCCAATTAGCCAACCAGCCAAAAGCAAGAGGCGGCGGTGTGGCTCAAGTGGTAGTGCCTTGAGTAACAAAGCTCAAGGACAATGCCCAGGATCTGATTTCAAGCCCCAGGAATGGCACAATACAAGAAAAAGAAATTAATTGATTAAAAAATTAAGGATGACCGAATAAACATATTAGAGTAAAGCAAAATTTTATTGCTGCCCTTTTTGGGTTTTGAAGACTTACAATGAATAACACAAATGAACATGGAAAATAGCGCGCACACATACGCGCGTGCACCCACACCCACACCCACACCCACACACAGCAGTGTCAGTTTTCTGTGATGTGGGAGCCCTCAGAAGGCACTAAAGGTGAAAAACATTTATTTGTTTTTGTTTTTGGTCAGTTGTGGGGCTTGAACTCTGGGACCTGGTACTGTCCCTGAGGTCTTCAGCTCAAGGTTAGCACTCTACCACTTGAGCCACAGCACCACTTCTGGTTTTCTGGTGGCTTATTGGAGATTAGAGTCTCATGGATTTTCCTGTCCTGGATGGCTTTGAACCTCCATCCTCAGATCTCAGCCTCCTGAGTAGCTAGGATATCAGGCATGAGCACTGGCACCCAGCAAAACCAAATGTTTTTATGTTAGTTGAACATAGGCCTTTGTGGGAACGTAAGTAAATTATGAGGGGAAGCTAGAGATAGGAACTATTTTGACAGTGTCTGTTAGTACAAGAATTTTCAGTTTTGAATCCACAATGGAAAAGACTGGTAAAGGGAGATCATTTTTGATATGTAACGTTTTAGCTCCTTTTCTGAGGATGAAGAGGAAAGACTAGAACATTCTTCTTGCATATTCTGCTTTGCAAGAGCCATAATCCCCCAAAGTAGTTTATTGAGGGGAGAGGAGCTGGAATATTCTATCATCCTACACGAGTCATATTGGGGGGGGCACTGGTAGTGAGACTCTTATCTTCAGTTAACCACCAGCGTGAGTTGTAGGCTCAAAGTGATAGATAACCTTGATCGAAAAGCTTAGTGATAGGCCCCAGGCCCAGAATTTAAGCCCCAAGACCACCAACTAAACAAAAAAGTCATGTTGATTCCTCTAAGAAAGAAGACATTTAATAAATTCATTTATATAACTTGATCCTTAGGACTATCCTGTCCAACATTATCTCATGGTGTGTGTGTGTGTGTGTGTGTGTGTGTGTGTGTGTGTGTGTGTGTGTGTGTGTGTGTGTGTGTGTGTGTGTGTGTGTGTGTGTACTGCATTGAATTCAATCAAGACTTTGCAGTCTTATTTTGCTTTTCTTACTCAAGGCTAGCAGTCTACCACTTGAGCCACAGCTCCACTTCTAGCTTTTTGCTGGTTGATTAGAGATAATTATCTCAAGAACTTCCCTGTCCGGGTTGACTTTGAACCAAGATCCTCACATCTCAGCCTCCTGAGTAGCTAGGATTGAAAGTGTGAGCTACCAGCCAAGTGTTCAACATGATCTTTAAGCAGTGCTTATGATATAGAAAAATAGCACTGGGCGCAGTAATTTAAAACAGATTGTCTATGCCAGGATGAGCAAAATAAATACAGTAAGATGACATTTAATTAAGAAAAGAAAAAAAAGGAACAATTTGAGACACTCCCAGAAAAGATTAGTCATAAGCAACTCTTATCACTAAGCACATGAACATAATTTGTTTGCATTCCTCCTTGTAACTGCACAGTGGGGTGAGTCAGACTTGAGTCCGTTTCCATGTCTTACCTGTGTGCTACGCTCTCTAACACCCATGGAAACTGACCTGGAGAAAAAAACCTTCCCTGCTTAGAACCTGAGACTCTGTGAGTGCATATCGAATCAAGAACATGCTTAGCAGAAGCATCTGTCTAAATATTGCAATGGTCTAATTAAGCCATTGCTAAAAAAACAAAAAAGTAAAAGATATTCATGTTTATTTTCTGTTTGATTTCATGAACTAGTTTCATTAAATAAAAAGCTCCCATGCTAAAATATTTCCTCATAAAATAAATCTCCTTATATTCCAAAAATAAAACAGAAAAGGAAAAGCCTCTGGCCATGAGGGCCCACACTAAGTCATTCGAATCTCAGGCAAAAAATGTACAAGTGTATTTATTTGAAAATCAGTGTTTATTCACAAGTGGGAAATAATAAAGTACATTATCTAGAAAGCATGCCATTTTGGAGAAGAGAAATCATTAATAACAGGTCTTGTTTGGGAAGAATTCCCCCAGTAATGTGTGTGTGTGTCTGTGTGTGAGAGTGTGTGTGTGTGTGTGTCTATGTGTATGCGTGTGTGGATGTTGGTCTGGGGCTTGAACTCAGGTCCTTAAGCTCTCAGTTGACTTTTGCTGCTCAAAGCTGATGTTCTACAATTTAAGCCATAACTCCATTTCTAGATTTGTGATGATTAATTGGAGATAAAGGATTTCATAGAACTTTCCTGCCCAGTCTGGTTTTGAACTCTGATCCCTAGACCTCAGCCACTTGAGTAGCTAAGATTATAGGCATGAAGCACCAGCAGCCAGCAAGAAGATGTTCATCTTTTTGGCTTCTCAGTCTTTGGCATAGAAATCCCAAACTTATTTTATAATTCCATTTCCTTTTTTTTTTTTTTTTTTTAATTACAGCCAAAATGGCAGGGGAGGTTTTCAGATCATCAACTCAACTAGCAAACCTTGTGTTTAAATATCTTTCCCTTTCTTTCTTCAGAAATGAAATCTGTTCCCTAAGGAAAAAATACTGGCTCTTTTGGTCATAAATCATGTCTTTCTCCTTCGGGAGCACCCTTGTGTGGAGATACAAGCCAACTTCCTCTCTGAATCCTTCATGCTTATCAATGGAAGGGGTGTCCTTTTCTCCTGGCAGAAATTAGTTTTGCCTTCACCTGGCTTTTTCCACTGATGAGCTTTGCTTCTCAGCAACTGGTTGGCCTGGCCACGCTCCATCTCCAAGATGAGGTGATGCATCATTGTGACATATAGAAAGAGTTGCCAATAGCGGGATTCCAACTCTACGGGATAGCTTTTCCACGGCTAGTTCAGAACTGTGAGTGTTGAGGATCATCAAGGCCCCACATGCTTTTGAACACGGGTGCCTTCTACCCCAAGACCTGCTCTGCATGAAAGCTTCTTTTGTGGTAATAGAGGTGCCAGAAGCTGAAAAGACACAGGCAAATGCAGATGGGAGCCCCAGTCTCTCCAGCATTTCTGGGGACAAGCAGAAGGAGAGCCTCCAGCAAGTCAGAGCCAGCTCAACACACCAGGCGCCAACAGCTCCCCAAAGCTGTCTTCCTGTTAATGAGGGTGTTTTCTTTGCAGGGAAATTTCCATTGTTACCAAGCCAAAGAAATGTGTCTTGCTGACTTACTTCTCTTTCATTCTGAGCAGCCTAAGAGGATGATGGGATTCCATCTGTAGTTAAGTCTAGCTCAGCCACACCTAAGCTCAGCTTAGCTAAGGAGGTCGAGGGGGAACTCTGAGCAGTGTTTTTCTGTCTCACAATAAATTCTGTTTTATATCTATCCCCCATGGCATTGTGCTGCATGTTGGCTACACTCACCGCATACTGCTTCAGCTTGACTTCCAAACTGCCCAGCATGTTGGATTCACCCACTGCCTGGCTTAGCCAGTCACCTGAAGGTACACCAGGCATGCAAGAATCCCTCCACCTGGGCAGAGCAGGACAGGCAACTGGAACACTTCTACTCTGGGGGCCTCCTCCATGTCTTCCTTTGCTAAGGTGGAGGAAAAGCAATTAAAACACATTGAAGTTTGTAAATGGAGAGCTGGGTGCTGGTAGGGTGGTTCATGCCTGTAAGCCGAGCTACGCAGGAAGCAGAGATCTGAGGATGCAGGTTATAGGTGTGTGAGACTCCAAAATGGAAATGTGACTCACGTGGTAGGGTCTGAG